>NC_141542.1:113550000-113755000 GCF_021556685.1 Rattus norvegicus
CATTTATATGTCAGTGTATGTCAAACAGGTCCAGGGCCGCCTCTGTGTCCTCAGCTGTGTGGTGAATTGAACTGACCTACTTTCTAGAAGGGCTAAGGAGGAAGGGAGTTGAAACTGAAAATTTTAAGCTGGGCATTGAAGAGGCTGGAGCAATGAGATAATTATTTGAAAAATAATATTTTACTTAGTTTTTTCCCCCTACTTTCTGCTATTATCTTTATCCCCATCCTACCTAACTTAGTCATGTAAGGGCAGAACCCATACTGAAAAGTATTCCTTAACATAGTTTGTCTAAGACATAAAATTATAAGGAAGGCATTTTCCTGTAAAAACTCCATAATACCTTCAAATGATGAATTTAGATTACTGAGTTAGTTGGTATTTTTTTATTTTAGTTTCTAATCATCTCTTAATATTTCCATTTTCACATACATCTTAGTGTCAGGTTTGTCTCATATGGTTTTGTTGTGGTTATAGGAAATTTTTTGTAAAGGTTTAGGTTTTCCACAGGATTAAAATATACTATTTACTTGCTGGGCATGTCAGGCTCTCTGAGGGTCAAAAATATTCTCATTCATGATACATGAAAAATGCATTTGGTGCTGTGTTATTTACATGACTTTGTAAGAACAGCGGCGTGCTTGAGGCAGGTTCTTAAAGTGAAATGATAGGGTTTGTGGTTGTTTTTAAGTTACATGGATTCTTTGACTAAAAAAATTATGTGTGTATGTGCATATATGTGTGTATATGTGTACACACGTATATATGTATATATGTATGTGCATACACATGTATATACGTGTATATATGTGTGCATGTATGTGTATATGCCTGTATATACATGTGCATGTATATATTTGTGTGTGTATGTATGTGCATGTATATGTGTATATATGTGCATGTATATATGTATACATGTGTGCATGTATATATGCATGTGTATATGTGTGTGCCTATATGTGTATATATGTGTGTGCTTATATGTGTACATATATATGTGTGTGTGCATATATGTGCATATGTATATATGTGTGTGTATGTGTATGTGTATATATATGTGTGTATATGTGTGTGCTTATATGTGTATATATATGTGTGTGTGCATATATGTGCATGTGTATATATGTGTGTGTATGTGTATATATGTGTGTGTATGTATATGAGCACTATATTCACACCATTTCCATCACTCAGCTCCTCGAATGTCTTCCATTCCCTTGAGATTTTTTTCTTTTTCTTTCTTCCTTTTTGTTTTTCCTGAGAGACTTTCTGACAGGTTAGACAACAAGTCTCATAAAGCCTGCTTTCCCTCCCCAGGGCCAGGTGACTGTAGAAACCATTTGAAGTACTGCAGATGGTCATGGCTCTAACTCTGCAAAGTAGGAGTTTGGGAGAGCTGCTTCTCTGGAGAGCCAATGAGAGATGGGAAAAGGATGCTCTGTGTGTCCACAAGTAGTTCTGTAATGCATTGGGGGTTACAGACAGACAGACCTCTGTCTGTATGCGTGCATGTGTGTGTCTGCATGCATGTGTGTGTGTATTGATTGATTGATTTTACATAGAACTACTAAGATGAAGCATTGAAAAGGAACTCTCCAGGCACTCTAGGTAAGGAGGGAGATGAGGATGCCTCAGGAGGGAATGATAGCGAGCTGGGAGGGTTGGGGGAGCTCATCTACTCCACTGTCCTTACCAGCGTGGACAGCAGTGTGCTCTGCACGTCCCTAGAACTCCAGGGAAGGAAATTATTCTGATGCTACCATCGATGACTGACCCATATTTTCTGGTTGAATGTTCAGCAGAGAACTTTCTCATATTTTACATTGCCAAGTCTACTTTTCTGTCAGCACTCTTCTCGTCGAGCATCCTTTGTGCTACCACCAGGTAAGTGGCCTCTCCTCTTTTGTGGCTCTCGATGGTCTGGTGCTGGCAACTGCCCGTGGAAGATGGATTTGAGCCCTGGGACTATACTGCAGCGCTGGCCTTTGTGAAGACTGGGGACAGACTTACCTTACTTGTAGCATCGAATAGAATGCCCCATCATGCATATGCCAGCACACTCGTTCTGGTTTTGTGTGTTTTGTTTTTCCTACTTTGGGCATTGAATCTAGTATTTTGCCAAGCTAGAGGAATCATGTGTGCCACTAAGATACATCTGGATCCTCAATGGGTTGCTTTAAAAGCAGGCTATTGGAGCTGGACAGATGGCTTAGCAGTTAAGAACATTGCCTGTGTTTTCAAAGGACCCACTTTCAATTCCTGACTCAAAAATGTTTGTAACTCTAATTCCAAGGGATCCAGTATCTGTTTCTGGTCCTATCCAGCACCGTACATGTACCTGGTACACTTACTTGCATGCAAGAGAAACACCCATGCACATACAATTAAAAAACTAAAAATAGAAAAATCAATTCTGTGGAAGCCTTCTGATGACCCCCGTTGGAGGAGCCTCCCCTTAAGACTCCTTTGACCCCTGTGATTGTTCCCAGAATTCCCTCCTGTGACCTCTTTCTAGGATTTAGGGTTGAAAAGGAGGAGGAAGGGGCAGGTGAGGTGCCTGGAGGTTGTTTTGGGTATCTTCATCAAAGGTAATTTTAAAGACCAGCGAGCTTATTTCTCAGTTTCCCATTGCCCTAAGGACTCGACTACAAAGAAAACACTGGAGGAACCATGACACCTCCCAGTTACACTCAGTGGCTAAAATCACATGGACTTTTGCTTTGGGGGAGAAAACCACTCTCACCCTGGCATAATACACTTTTTGTGTGAGATGGCCCATGATCGGCATGACCTTTGATGTCTTTGTAAAATGGGGAAGATAACTTCTAGTCTACAGCACTTGTCAGAATTAGACATAATGTGTGGACTATCAAACGCTGACTCCAGAGCAGTTAACTGGATGAGCTGCAGCCGTCAGGGAGGAGGAGGAGGAGGAGGAGGAGGAGGAGGAGGAGGGGGAGAGGGAGGAGGGGGAGGAGGGGGAGGAGGGGGAGGGGAGGACTCCTGAAGGGACTTGGTTCTTGGCTTCCCTGCAGCTACTTGAACATGAGTCACAATCACTTCACTTAAAACACGTATGTAGTTGGGGATTTGGCTCAGTGGTAGAGCGCTTGCCTAGCAACCGCAAGGCCCTGGGTTCGGTCCCCAGCTCCGAAAAAAAAAAAAAAGAAAAAGAAAACACGTATGTTGATGCAGTGTGAGCCTGTGTTGTCCCTTACTCCTGGTTAACAAATTAAAGTTGCGTTTTGTGTGCAGGTAACCCTGTGTGTGTAGAGAGAGATCTGTGGGGCAGTGAGAGGAGAGTATTAGACCAATTATAAGACTTCACTTCCTAAGGTGTTTATTTGTTCTATGCATTGCTGTCGTTTGCTCTATGTAGAAAATATAAATGGGAACAATATTGATAGTATACAATTAAAACATCTTAAAAGTTCAGGTGGCCATTAGAGATCTCTGGGGGTGCTTTATTGTGACAATTCCCTCTTACTGAGTTTGGCTTAAAACCCTGGAGTTGACTCAAAAGTGACCTAAAAGGTAAGAACAAGATATGACCCGTTTTTAGACGTTTTTATGGGCAGTTTGAAAGTCCTGATCATCCATGTGTTATTGGTCATTTCCTGTCAGGTTCCGAGGCCCCTGGGAGAAAGCTGCCTGTCGCTAATGCCGGGCTTGATGCAGTCAGGGACAAGAGAAGGCTGGGCCAGCGCCCGTGCTTCTCCGGACCTCTGTGATTCCTGTCTGTGAACCTTTTCTCTGGACTGTCTCTTCTGCCTGAGAACTTCCGGACTGTACAGAAACCCCTTGCTGAAATTCCTATTCGCAGACTCTGTTATTTGCTCCTCAGATGAGCTGTTTTTTGATAGGCTTTTATTGGCGCTTGTTAGAAATAAGGCAAGTCGTCAGCCTTCAGAACTTTCTACTGTGGGTTTTGCAGTTACCCTAGGCAGCCCTCCTGAATCATTTGAACATGTTTTGTTTTGTTTTATTTTGCTTTGCTTTACTGGAATATTAGCACAATCCCTATTTATGGGCCTGTGACCCCAGTTCAGAATCTATTTCTCTTGAGTTAGGGGCTCTTGCAGGGACACTTAAGGCCCTAAGAACTACTAAACTGTGCCTACTTATCATGGGCAGGGGCAGCAAAACCAGAGGCTTTTCCCACAGCAACATTGTCAAACATTTGACGCTTAAAAAGATACTACATGAAGGCCTTTAAGAAAACGTCTAGCATCAGCTTCCTCCTATCCGACTTACACATTCTTGCCCTGCCTCTTCCTGATTCTGCTATAGGATCTAAAAGACCCCATTAATCTAAATTTGCTCTAGACGCAGGCTGGTCCTCATACGCAGTGAATTAGGTTACACGTAGTCCAGGGAACTTCCGCCTGGGAACCCTGAGGTGTTTCTTTAGCACCAACCTGCTCACACGGTACAAGGTAGCTTTGGTACTGAGCTGCAGTTAACCAGATTTGACAGGCGTGTGTTGCTGGGGGAAAGGGATCCATGCTTATCACTTCTTTATGGGAGCTGAGGAGAAAGCCTGATGGTTTGGGGACACTCAGGGTTTTTCCTTTGTCAGTTATTCCCTGGCTCAGATTTAGAAATATCTTTCCAGTTGCTGACTTCCAAGTTTACCTCAATGTTCTCAGCGCTGTGGGTTCCATATGGATTTTAGGTTAACCGTTCCGTCATGACCACCCCAAGATTGCTAAAAATACATTGTTGGTTCTGGGAATTGCAAGAGCATGGCTACTGAAATATGCAAAGATCAGAGCAAGGTGGTAGGATGTGGGACCCTATAAAAACCTGACCTTGGGCTTCGGTTTCTCTGTCTCTATCTTTAGACTGTTGCAGAAGCTTGGTTGCATTGCGGTGGGTTATTTTATTGACTGGGACAAGCACATCAGACTGGCTTCCCGGTGTTTTTGGTACACTTTCTAGCGTAGGCATCCTTGTCGCTATTCAGAGCGGGACCAGAAAATCCTGCCCACTGTGAAGCTAGAGCTGCAGGCCTCTTAGAAAAGAACAGTGTGGATCTAGGAAACTGGGTCGGCCTGCTGCTCTCAGTTCTGCTCTTAGAATTGCTGCAGTTGACCATCCTGCCCGCATGCCCGGTAGGACGAGGTGAATGGCCAATCCGGAGAACGCAGCCCTCGGAATAGGCTAGCTCTGGGTTTGAATTCTGACCTTGAGCCCCAAGACTGACACTTTGCACCCTGCAAACTGTGAGCTGCTATATTTGAAACTCAGGTTATTAAATTATTATTGAGGATATGGGGTATGTTTACATGGAATTACTCAGGCCAGTCTGGTGTCTTGGTTACTCAACTCTTCTTAGCTTATACAGGCAGAAGGCGCAGACATCCACCCACCCTTTCTTTACACACAGTAAATGAGTTCTCAACTCTCTGGCTTCTGCTTTTTCATTGTTTTGTTTTATAAGGCCCATAGTATATAGAGACCACAAAGACAATTTTGAACTTAAAAAAAAAATTAATTTGGTTTAAGAAATAACTTACTTTCTCAATGTATCTGTGCTTTATATGTGTGGTGTGTGTGTGTGTGTGTGTGTGTGTGTGTGTGTGTGTGTGTGTGCCATGTCTATGTCTATGCGTGTGCATGTCCTTCCAGCACCATTTACCTATAATGGGAAGCTTGGGAAGAAGCTGGGCTGCACAGACAGATTGCCGGATGAGAATTGCTGTGACACAGAGGGTTGAAATGTTGTAGGCCCAGAGCCTAATTACACTTTATCTTGGGCTGGTTGAAGCCTCCGGACTAACTAATTCCTTGATCCTCTCAGTCGAAGAACTAATGTCCTGTAACTAATAAAACCTTTTTTGGAATCTAACTTAGCAGACCACTAGTCTGCGTCAACTCAGAATGCAGTCAGATAACATCTGAGGACCACGGGAGAGGGTCTCCTCATTTTGTCACTGCTGCCTGTTGGATGTTGTCACCAATTTATTTTTAAATGTCTTGGTTTATGACTCTGTATGTTGTGATAAAACTACATGAATTTGCTTCTGTGTGCTGTTTCCTGGGTCTCAGTCACTCAAATTTAGCTCCAGAGCAAGCTTTTTTCCCTTTTTAAAAATTGCTTGCCCCCGCCAAATTCCCCTTTCTCTTCCTCCTTCCTACCGAAACCCTTCTTCCCAAGCCCCACCCTTTCTTTCATTTTTTAAAATTAAATTAAATTAAAATTTTTTGTACATTTAATTAGAGTTGTTTACACAAGCTGGCTAGGTTATTTCCCCAAGCATGGGCGGTTTACCGTGGCCATACACTGAAGATAATACTTTCCCCAGCAACCACAAACTGGCTCTGGATCCTCAGGCTGGGTTCCGCCATGGCCTGTAATGCTCCAAGTAGGCAGGGGTGGCTGGCTAGTGAGCCCCGGGATCTACGACCTGTTTCTGCCCCCTGGATAGGAAAATTACAACTGAGCTGGGGTGGGGGTGGGGCTGCACTCACTTGAATGATGGAGCTGTCTCGTCAACGGTCAAGGTCCGGTTTCTAGTTGACACTGTGCTATCCATGCCATATCTGTGTCATTTCCAAACTGAGTGTCCTTTGCCTTTACTTCCTGCTGAACCTCCAACCGACTCCCATCTTTTAGAGGTTAAGCCTCATTCAAATGGTGCCAGCAATGAGTAATACAGTAGATGACCAAATCCGCCTATCATTGTAATACAGCTGATGGCCCTCCAATGAAAGCGAAACCAAAGGAAAATCCCAGTCCCAAGCCCCAGATTCTCCATGCCAATTACAGAGTTTATGACTTTACAGTTTAAAAGGCCAATTGCCTTTCCTTTTCACAGACAACTTTCTCTTTCTTTATCACTTTTATGTTTTTACAGTCCAGCCACTGCCCCCATCCCAGTCTGCCCTCCCACAGTTCCTCATCCCATTCCTCCAAGAGCCAATTCTAGAAGAACTAGACCGTTAAAATGTTTCTTAAGAGGGCTAATGAGATGGTTTGGCTGGTTAAGATGCTTCTTGCCAATCCTGATCCCCAGATTTATATGGTGGGAGGAGGGAAGCAATTCCTCCAAGTTGTTCTCCAAACACACATGCGCTCTCTCTCTCTGTCTCTCTCTCGCTCTCTCTGTCTGTCTCTCCCTCCCTCCCTCCCTCTAACAAATATAAAAATTCTTAAGCGTTTCCTGATATGTAGAGGTAATTAACTTATCTGGGAATTAAAGATTACTGTGTAGATATCTAAATTAGACTGAAAATTAACTTTCAAGGCCAGGTATGTCATTGTCCTTTAATACTTTATGGATTCTTCTTTCAAGTCCCTAACACTAGGTAGGAGAAAAGGATAGAGGGGAGAGAGAAAGGAAAAAAAATATCCCAAATAAAATCAGGTGGGAAAGGGAGCAACAGTAGCCTTACATTACTTCCTGCTGATTTAGGGGCATGGAATTCCTTGGAGCAAGTTTGCTCTTTGCTGTCAGAATATCTAATTTCTCCCTCTTTCTCTCCCCATCTTTCTCCTCTTCCTCCTGTTCCTCCTCCTCTTTCTCTTCCTCCTCCTCCTCTTTTCCTTGCACACAACTACTTAACAAACTTATCAGCCTGTCATGCCTCTTGGCACTCAAGCATGTATATACCCTCTGGAAAGTTCCCAGAATTCCAAATGTCGCTCACTCCCAGAAACTATCTGTAGCTGGCAAAATCATGCCCCCACTAGAGCACGAGCAAATCATAGTCACCTGCTGGGAAGTAGCCCCGTATCCCTACACCTGGAATTAAAACGAAAACATACTTTACTCCACACATGTGAAAATACAGAATGACCTTCAAGAGTGACCTTTGATAATACGTGTTATAGTGGGCATCAGAAGCCCTAAGCTGCTCATTTCCCTCATATTTTGGTCTAACTGTAGGTTAAGTCCTTGTACCTCACCTCTTCTGGGCCTTCAGTTGTTAATTTGCTACAATGTAGCATCCCTCGTGTTATTTCGTGGCTACATCGTTTATGATTATAGTTTTGGAAAGGTGGAAACAGTTTGGAACCTCACAGCAGAGATCATGTGACCAGCATTGATACTTTTCCTACATTGCTTTGGCCAGTGGTTAGGGGTCTGTTTGCTGTGTGATTCCTCATTCTGCTTAATGAATTCCTGAGGACCCAGCAAGCAGCCTCACGAGTTAGCGCCTTAAAAGTGCTTATCTTGACAACAGGAATCTCTGTGAAAATATTTACCTAGGGATTTTCTTTCCTTTTTACTCCTCAGTGATACAAGGGCACATAGTACTATTCTGATAAATATAACATTATTTTCCACATTAAAAAAAATAATGAAGCGATTTAGGTTTGTTTTGTGACACGGGAAACTACTTTTCCTTTGACATACCAATGAGAACAAAGTTAAATTTAGTAGGCAATCTTGATGCGGACCACGCTGCACACTCAGAAGGACAGCTGTTTTCCAATTGGAGCTCTCTAACTGGGACAGTCAGCGTAGGAAGACATGGTCAGCTGAAATGAATGGGCACAAACAGCAGTGACCTTTGCATCCAGGGAAAGACATCGCTCTGCTTCTGACTCTTCACAGCTTATGCGTCTGTGTTTGTAATGTACGCTGAGCCTGAAAGTTCATCTCTAATCTCGTACCACCGCGGGGAAATGGCAGAAATCCTGAGCAGCGCAATGCTTCAGATTTAAATTTGCTATGCAGGAAAGGTCAGCAATGCCCGTTCCCAGGGACGCTCTTAGCACAGCGGGCAATGCCGCTGATTAAAATTCCCTTTGAGAGCTGCTGATTTGCGTGATTGGAAAACCAAATAGGTCCTTAATCACCTAGAGGAGATGACATCACTGGAAATCGGATACCATCCAATAGATGAACTTTCTCTTCAAGTATCAACTTCATTTCGAAACTTGGACAACAACAGAGAGCCGCATTTAACAGCAGCTATTTCTAGTTGGATGATGCAAGACCTCTGCTCCTCTAGTTCCCGTTGTTCTCGGGAAAACAAAGACCCATTAAACTGAGAAGGACTGACAAGTGATCTTGTGATGTATCCATGCTGTTAAGTGTATGACTAGGGAGGGAACTGTAACACGGTGTTAGTGCCCTTGGCACCTGACTCCATGGGGTCTCACTAAATGGGATGCGATGCTTTTGAGGAAATGGGACTCCTGAGGTTGGTACCTACTTTTGCAGAAAAAACTGTGAGTCGGTTTGTAAGATCAGCACGCAGCCAGCATATTTAGGTGGTGACAAGGGACACATTCAGTGAATTAGGTCTTCCCTTTTCCCATCGGTAAGACTCTTCTGAACATGACGGTTCTGTTCTTGTGTTATCTTCATATAACTAGGGCCTTCCCAGGAAGTCTTAGACAGAAGTATTTCCCTTCAGGGAGAGGCTGCCATGAGGCTGAAGGCTATATGACATCCTAGTCAGCAGACATCATATTTTGGTATTAGAAACTAGTTTTCAGTCATAGCTTGCTTTATTTTCTTGTCCATTTGCATACACACGGTGGCACCTGTGATATTTCCGGTATGTTTGGAAGTTGCAAGAAAGGAAGAAAAAAAAAATTGAAGACCAAGTCTGTACACACACACTTAAGTACACATACAGTCTTCGAAATGACCCTGGTGGTCTCAGCCCTCCTAGCTTTGACAGTATGTGCAGAATTCTGCAGGTGCCATGAGTACCTCTTTGTGGTTTTCCATTTTTTTTTTTGCTGAAAGTCTGAAAGGGAATTTGGGGATTTCTTATGATAGTAAACACCGACATCTGGCCTCTAACCTCCCTTTCAGTGGGAAACCTGATGGGTGCTCTGAGAAGGCACCCAGTTGTAGTTGGAGTTGCTGCCAATACATTTAAAACTGTGAAAGGTAAGAGCTTCCTTTACAGGAATATAGTAGTGACTGCATACCCTGAGCTTTTAGCTTCTCATATGAAGTGATAATAAATGATACGCAAAGGCAGAGCGCTGAGGAAAACCCAGGCTTATTAAATTGAATTTAGAGGATGGTTAATTCTGATGGGCTCCAACTACTGCTCATCCTGAAGCAGGCACGCTGGTGCCGGGAAAGTCCTTGAGACGTGTGGCATAGAACTGTGACGTTTACCCATTAAGTGGCACTGAAGCATCTTGGACAGAGTGGGGAGCAAAGGCTGAATGCCTGAGTGGTCTCGCCACTAGTGCCTTGGCGCTCACTACAGTGACGGACTTTACAGCTGTGCTCGATGGTTACCCTGATACTATAAAAGACAGACAGCAGAGCTAGATTTCCTAAATAGAAAAATCTCAAAGGGACTGGGAAGGCTTCGAGGTCAAATATATACATTGAGGGTGTGTGTGTTTTTTTTTTTAAATGTCCACATTGCACAGTCGCTAGGAAGCAGCCACGACCGTGTGTGCGCAGTGAAATAATTGAAATAAGTGATAAGAAGGGAACATTAGCGCTCAGTAGGTTTATAAACAAGGGAAGGTCAGTGCTTATTTTCAAATGCTTCTGTAGTATAAAAGCGGATAAGCTCGTGGGGGAAAGGCTTGATGACGGTTTGCGAACAAACGACACGGAAAATAAAAACCCGGACAAAGAAGAGCTGAATCTTTCTGGCCGAGTCCCACGAGTGATTCCACATTTCCCAGCACTGCCAAGGCAGCAAAGCAGGAGGTAACTAGGATTTGCTCTCATCGCATAAGATTAGCTGCAGATGGCTGTGTCTCCAGTGACAATCTGAATGCTAACCCCGATTCCCCATAATCCCCTTTCAAGGTCTTGACATTGCGAAGTTCTTTTATCTTAGTATTAAATGATTTTTTTATTATTATTCTCCACTGCTCCTCTTTTATAAATCGAAAGAGAGGAAACAGTCTAGACAAACTCACCTGCGTGGTGGCCGTTAGCACTCTGCGTTAGGGCGGTCGCGTGAGGGAGACAAACCACATCACAGTCTCTACCTCAGCTGCGGCTCCGGGCGGGGTCAGGGTCAAGCAAGGACAGCAGGAATCTGAGAGCCTGATGGTTTTGAAGAAGGCTCCAGATGGGATTCCAGTTATGTGCTTAGATTTCACTGGGCAATGCAGGCAGGTCCGAGACGGTAGCCAGTGTCCCATGGTGACACAGACAAGGAACACGTCAGTGGTCTAGTCTGTGTGCCGCAAATATTCTGTCCTTCTCTACCTTGCCTTCTGATTCTCTCTACAACTTACCTTGGAAAAAAGTCTATTTAAAAAAAATCACATCTCACTCCTAAAATTAAGAAATGTCCAACAATATTGATGTAGCTAGCTGACTTTTTTAAATGCTTATAGCGATGTTTAAAGTTTTCCAAGATCAGTACTTTGAAAGCAAATCACTGGTTTGCTGTCTCCCGTACCCACCTCACTAACACTGCAAGCCACCTTTAGCCTCCCAATTGTTGGGTTTGCTTTGTTTCCCCCTCAGTTCCTATGGCTGCCACAGTCATCGCTTCCCGTGCCTCTGCTCTCTGTTTCCAACGGAGTGTAAACTTCATAAAGGACAGGGATTTGTGTCTGCTTGGTCGTATCAACATTGCCAAGATTAATGCTGGACACACAATGAAGTACTTGTTGACTAAACAAACAAGTGAATGTGTAACCTGGGCCTTCTTAGGTGATCAACTATTTTGGGTTTTTAGCATGCCTAGGTAGTTGACGTTATTAATTATTCATTTCCAAGCGTCCTTATCCCCTCGGAGTTTGATTCTCAGTGTCTGTTGGGTGTACTTCTGGACAACTGGCTTCATTCAGTGGAACATTAGACTTACCAGCACATGAAGGGTGGTGTGGCGGCCCAACAGAAAGGTGCTTGCATGTGTCAAAATATATGTCAAAAAAAAGAAAACTTCAAAACATGTTCAAGGCATTAGGATTCTCTCAAAACCTGGTGACTGAGTTCGATTCTCCAGAATCCACACGTCTGATGCCCTCTGATCTCCACAAGGACGTCCCCACTTGTGCGTGCCTTCTAAACAAACAAACAACATTTAAAAAAAATCTCCTTATACATTAATACATTTCTATAGATATCGTATCATCTTTAAAGAAGGAAAAGAGCTCAAGAATAGGATGTTTCCAATCATGAAAGTCACATGCTTTGTCAATTCAGGCCATGTTCTCTGTCACTTGCCAATTCAAAGAGGCTTTTGCAGGGCTGTTGCTGTGGTCTCACACCTTGCATGCCGGCTGTGCTGTATTAGCCAGGATCCTTAGCCTAGTGTGTACCTCAGTGGCTAAATCTAAGGAGCTGGGCTATTGGGAGGCTGGAATGAGATGCCCAGGCGAAGTACTTATCGTGGTACCCAGGGCTGAGCACTGTGCACGGACTCAGTGGCAGAATTTCTACGTCACACTCAACAGTTTCTGTCCTTTACTTGATTTTGGAGGTTTTTCATTTGTCTTTGCAAATGGTACCTATAGCATTTGTTTCTTAACATGGGAATCAAATGGAAAACTCAGGGAGACATCCACTGTGGGAGAAGGGGAGGAAAAATTCTAAGCACTGAAGGTTGGAGACTATTACAGGGAAAGTATTTTCTAGATATGGTAGAGACTCTGTTTTCATGAACTCACAGTGGCTATGTTTGCCCCACAGGACCTAGACAGGGGCCATATTCATGGGGGAGGGCATAGGAGTTCCTACCCACCCCAGCAGAGGAGGAGGTCTTGGCAGTTGATGTCTGCTAGTAGGTTGGACATTCCCCAGCTAGCAGTGCTACACCCACAGATATGGTCAGCACTGACTGAATTCAGTTGGGGAGGCAAGAAGGGAAGGCTGGGAAGACTCAAAGCTGGGAGGGGGAAGGTGGCGGGGAGGGCTGAGAGGAGCGAGCAGTGGAGTGAGGATGTGATTCAAATATGTTGTGTTCTTGCGTGAAATTACAGAATACATTTAGAAATATATGTCAAAAAATAAAACTTAAAAACATTAGGATTCTTTCCTGGTGCTCCATAGTTAATTGCTTTAAAAAAAAAAAAAGTCAAGTACCAGTCATTCCCATTCTGCAAAAGGTTTTCGTTGGTAGGTGAGGAAACATGATGCACTGGCTAAATTCTCTTGGCCCGATGTTGCTCTCACCCAGAGGGGCATCAGGGAGTATTCTGTGTTCTTAAAGGGAAACCCACAGGGTAGAGGGTTGTGAATTCAAGATTTGGGAGGCACTTCTCGAGTGCATTGTACCCCAGGGACTGGTGTTGGCACCGTGCTCCATAGTGAGAGGGGTAAACTGTGTAAGGGAGACACCGAGGCCCTGACCCAGCATTGTTGTTGGGACACCCGACAATGTGATCACGTGAGTCCTCTGACTTCCTACACAGAGGGAAGAATAGATGTTGGGTAGATAGAGACTCCGTAGAATCCTATTGAACAGTCTCTATCTGTGGATTTTGGAATGAATTTGCTTAATCTCTCTTAAAGTCTTAATTTTGTAGTCTGTCCAGTGATCGTAAAAGAACATTTCTCACCGAGTTGACCAGGTGCTTAAGAGTCACTTTGTGCTAAGAGCATAAAAAAGGCAAGACACGTTGTTGCAATAATGACCAGGAGTAGCAGGCCTATTTAAAAAGCTTTAGGGATTAAATAAAATGTACCCAGCACCTAGCACTTGCTTAATACTGCTTCAATACCCTTTCTCTCTTTGCTTTCCTGGGAATTTCTGTAAATCTCACAGTTCCTTGGGGAATAATTTCTACCTTCTGCTTCCTCCCCCTGCCTTGCCTGCAATGTCTTCTCTCACTTTAACTCTGACAATACTTGAATCGTGTATCTGCCCACATCTTGTGCTTCGTGCTCCTAAAGTACAAGATTCAGGAGGATGGCGAGACAGGCCACTTAGTGAAGTCCTTTTGAGTGTTTCCACTGAAAATAGCCACCTACACTCATCACTTCTTCCCAAAGATAGTGACTTCTGAGAGCTTGAAATGACAGGATCCCAATGCTAAACATAGCCTGGGTCAGAGATAGAAGGCAAAGTGTCTGAGTCTCTGAGAAGCCAGGTTATGTGCCTTCAACTATAGGATTGTTTGTGGCATGTGCTATTTGAAAGGTTTTGAATTAATTGTTGGCATCAGATAATCTCTCTCTCTCTCTCTCTCTCTCTCTCTCTCTCTCTCTCACACACACACACACACACACACACACACACACACACACACACACATACTTTAAGACATGTTATATCTTTCCTGAGAGATTTGATGTGAGGCTTCAAACCAGAAAGTCACATAGCAGGGACCAAGAAAATTTTTTTTCCCCCCGGAGCTGGGGATTGAACCCAGGGCCTTGCGCTTGCTAGGCAAGCACTCTACCACTGAGCTAAATCCCCAACCCTGGACTGAGAAAGTCTTAGCTCCTTTCTTTTGATAAGAACACCATCTTAGTTCATGATGATGCATTTGGATGCAAGTCTATATAGTCATTGTATGTTTCCCTTTCTCAGGGCACTGTGGGATGATGCGTTGAAGACTTGGCCATCTTCTCTGAGTTCTTGAATATTTGCTCTTTGGGGCCCAGGGCTGAAAAGGATCATTTACAAAAAACTAAAGTGTGTCGATTGTCACCAGGTACAATTAAGAGCCATTTCAAACAGGCTGGTGTTTATGACCTTTAGGGCTGACTCAGCAATTGGATCCATTTCTACATGCCATTACAAGTCAACGACTCACTGAGAGAAAGAGTGCTGTCTTTCCAGACAGATTTTAGTTAAAGTTCACATGTATACCAGAGCAATCCAGAATGCTAGCAAACTCAGATGTTCTGTTTTATTTTTAGGCTCATTTCAGTACTCGTGGGGAAAGCAGCCATATTTTATAGCCTTTTTTTTTTCCTGGAAAAATTAAAGTCTTTTCCCACAGAATGTGGGTGAACTTTGAAAGAAATCTCAACATCTTTTTGAACGATGAATACTTTTATTAGGCAGAATGGCCAAAACAATGCTCATCTCCTTTGTGAACATTGTGATTATGTGATTCCCAACCTTACCTATCAACCCTCTTACCATCGGATAAGCATTTCTTTCATATGCGGTAATTTTTTTTTCCAATCAAGGAAGAAGTTAAGGAAAGCAACAGAGAAAAACAATTGTCATTTTCCAAACAGAACCAGTTGGAAGGATACCACCCCCCACCAAGTCCATTTCCCTGTTTTTTTTTTTTTATTTTAAAATCGCTTTATAATTTTGAGAATTTCCAAATTCTGTCTGTTCAACCACTCCTCAAACCACTCTTCTGTAATTATTTTTAATTTATTTTTGTGAGTGTGTGTACTTACTGAGTTGAATTAATGTTGCCCTTATTTGGATGGGATTAGGAGTGCCCATTTTGATTGGTGTCTCATCCCTGAAGAAAAGGAAGGAGGGGGAAGGAAGAGAGGGAGGGAGGGAGGGGGGAGGGAGGGAGAGAAAGAGAGAGAGAGAGAGAGAGAGAGAGAGAGAGAGAGAGAGAGAGAGAGAGAGAACAACAAAATAGAAAACCCTGGCTTTCAACCACGTTTCTCCCTCTGCCCTCTGTTTCTGCTATATACTGAATGGTTTCCCCATCCTTTAGATAGTGACTTGACCTCACTAAAGAGTAGTCAGATATGGCTAGTTTTTGTTTTTGTTTTTCCATTGTGGTATATACATGTGGCAGAAGTGTGTGAAGCAGGGCTTAGAAGAGTAAAGGGTGTAGCCCAACACATTTGCCTATCACAAATGTCCTATTTCAGTGTCAGAGGGTTGTAGACCCTTAAAGGAAATGTTCTCGTGGCAAAAGATTTTTTTAAAACCTGTTTTAAAAATTCTCTTTATGTATTTCACCATTTCTTCCCCAGGATAGAGAAGTGGCCCTAAGACTTGTGTAATGAGGCTGTTGCCAGGGAAACTTGTTTTTTAGTGAGTAGCAATTTCCCCAAGCAGATGCATTTCCTTTCTGACTAATGAGTGTGTAAATGGTACCTCTATTGCTTTCTGCCTCCGTATTTTGAAAACAACTTGAACTATTTGCTTAGGACAGCAGACATCTGCTTTGTAAAAGAGAAGCAGACAGACCTAGCATGCCTTATTTAGATGCAACTTGTGCTGCCTGCTGACTGGTTTGCACTTTTTTTTTTTTTTGTTGTTAGAAGGCATTTTACACCTGTTGATGGCAGAAATAATTGTTTAGATGAAATAACAATTAAGACAAACTCCTCTCTGAGGATTTAATTCTGCCTGTCAATACTGCATTTCATTCCCACAGGTCTAACCATAGGCCAGGGAACTTGAGTGTTCTGGGCTGGGAGGCTACTGGAAGCTTCCTAATAGCAATCTGGTTATTGTTATGCAAACCTGGGGGAGCAAGACTATTTCAGAGGCAATAATGTTTCCTTCCAGTCCAGCGGGCCACTAATTTCTGTCCACTTTAGACTGCTCTTGTATTGTTCAGGAGAGGGAAAAAAAAGTTATTTTCTGCCGAGAGTGCTGTTCTAATCTTTGGCTTTGAACAGAAATCTCCTTGATAACAAGGACATATAGTCACTCCCTTGCTCTTTGGGACAGCTGGCAATGGGTGTAAACATATGCAAATAAGGAGCATAGCTATTTCCATAAAAGGTGGAGCCACGGCCCCTCTAATTATGCCTTTGATTCTTGAAGGAGGAGAATGATAGATTTAAGGAGTTTGGAAAGGGCTGGCCCAGGAAAGAAAGAAAGAGAGAGAGAGAGAGAGAGAGAGAGAGAGAGAGAGAGAGAGAGAGAGAGAGAGAGAGAGAGAGAAAGACAGAGAGAGAGACAGAGAGAGAGACAGAGAGAGAGACAGAGAGAGAGAGAGAAAGGGAAAGGAAAGGAAAGAAAGGAAGGAGTGGCATTGTGAGAAGGAGGAAGGATTATCTCAGCAAAGTAGAATGCACTCATGGTTTGTTAAAAGTTTCTGCCTCCCTGAAGGAAACTTCTGAAATTTCAACTCACCAGATTTTCCAGTAGAATCTCTGGAATGAAGGACTATCAATTTTTCTAATTTATGTGAATTTGCAATACCTCTCTTGGTGTAGTTATGCAATGCTACATGGGTTTTTTTTTTTTTTCCCATCTTAAAAGGCATTTATTCGTATTTTGTTAGTTTTTTTGCTTCTCTACAAATCGAAGTAATTGAGGCTAAATCTTCTGAAGGTTAAAATGCAGGTTTGATGATATCTTGTCAGTGTTTCCATCTCTCTTTGTTCCCAGTTTCCTTTTATTTATTTATTGTTTTATTGGTTTTGGTTTGTTTTCGTTTTTTTCTCTCTTTCAGGATTTTGAGAACTTTGGGGGAAGTTCACCAAATATCAAGAACATCCCAAATCTGACTGTGTCCAATTTGGTTTCTTCATGATTAGATTGGGTGGACGAGTGTTTGAGGCTTGGCAATGTCCACATAACTATTGCCATTACTGAATGCTGTCAACGGTCCCCACTTGGGTAAAGTGTATCTGTCCAGTTTCTAATGTTGCCTTTTCCTCTTCTCTGCCATTCCTTGGGAAAGTCCTTTACTTTTACCCAACACTAAAAGGATTGGGGTGGTAATTAAACTTCACTTCCTGGAAGGGTAGGTTATGTAAATACAATAGAATTCTTCTATAAGAAGACTTAGTCTCCTACCCAACTTACTAGTTTATGCAATGGTTTATTTATGCAAAATGGACCATGTACTTATTCTGTACTTTGAGTTATAATTTAATGCAGATTTACCTTGCTCAAGTATTCTACCTTTGGCAGTTGAAAGCTCTTGTGGGTAGGATCTTGTTCCCAAACCACAAGTTATTTAATTGTTTAAACGTTTAAAGGTTGTTTTAAAGCCATAGCTTTATTTATGTTAAAAAGTTAGAAAAAGCCATTGTGGTCATATGATGATATGAAAATATCCCGAGTTTCATGGATTGTAGCAATTATAACATCGTTATTTTAAAAATTGATAACTCATTGTGTTTAGGCTAGAAAAGTCCTTAAAGGTATAATATGCTTATAGGTATATTGTATATAATATACCTCGAAGAAAACTGCAGCTCCCATACAACTATATATTAAAATACTGAACCATATACTACCTTAGAGTGCAAATACATTGGAGTATAAATTCTTTTCTAGAGGCATTTAGGTTAGTGTGTGTGTGTGTGTGTGTGTGTGTATGTGTGTATGTGTGTGTGTATGCGTGTATGTGTGTGTGTATGTGTGTGTATGTATGTGTATGTATGTGTATGTATGTATGTATGTGTGTGTATGTATGTGTGTATGTATGTGTATGTATGTATGTGTATGTATGTGTGTATGTATGTGTATGTATGTGTGTGTATGTATATGTATGTGTGTGTATGTTTATGTATGTGTGTGTATATATGTGTGTGTATGTGTGTATTTGTGTGTATGTATGTGTGTATGTGTGTATATGTGTGTGTATGTATGTGTGTATGTGTGTGTATGTGTTTATATATGTGTGTGTGTGTGTGTGTGTGTGTGTGTGTGTGTGATGACAAAATGCTGAGATGGGGGGCTGGAG
The DNA here is from genome assembly GCF_021556685.1 of Rattus norvegicus. Classification (NCBI taxonomy): domain Eukaryota; kingdom Metazoa; phylum Chordata; class Mammalia; order Rodentia; family Muridae; genus Rattus; species Rattus norvegicus. The sequence continues at coordinate 113,568,482 of NC_141542.1, forward strand.
AGATGGCTCAGCGGTTAAGAGCATCCGACTACTCTTCCAGAGGTCCTGAGTTCAATTCCCAGCAACCACATGGTGGTTCACAACCATCTGTAAAGAGATCCGATGTACTCTTCTGGTGTGTCTGAGGACAGCTACAGTGTACTTATATATAATAAATGAATAAATCTTTAAAAAAATGCTGAGATGGTGCAGCATGGTGGCACATAACCTGTGGTCCCAACACTTAGGAGGCCGAGGCAGAAGGCAATGATTGTAGGCCAGCCTGGGCTATACCTGGACAGTGTTCCAGAATGAGTTGAAATTAAACAAACAAAAAACAACAACAAAATATTCAGTAGCAGATTTTCTGTTTCACAGTTACTGGGGCAGTGAAGTCCAAAGAGAAGGAACTAGCACATTCTATTCCTGGTGATGTCCCTTCTTCTGGATTGCAAAGGCTTGCCTCTTACTCAGTCTGCCTCTTGCTGAGTCCTCCCTGGGTAGTGTTGAGTAGAAGTTTCTCCAATTGAAACATTCCACTGTGGAGGGAAGCTTAAGATCCCAAAGTTAAGCCAAAATTACAGCCTTTGGAGGCAAACAAGGTGTTGTCTCGGGAAACTTCTGAAATGAGGTTCACAAGTTCTGTGGCACCTACCTCCTCAAGGTTAAGTAAACAGTAACAATTCTGAGGAAGGGGACCCTGTACCTGTTGAGCTGCTGTCAGATTATACAAGGAGCTCTGGGGTTGAGCTTTCTTTCCAGTCTCACCCCGTCTGGGTGGGCTGTTGGTAATGCAGCTGCCTTTGGGTCATCCATGCTGCTGGAACACCACTCTTACCTCTTACCTGAAGTGGAAATTTCTTCTTTCTTTGGAAACTCAGTTCCATCACATGATGTTCTGCTGGGGTTGACAGCTGAAAGAATGTTTTGTTGAAGCAGACACGTGAGAGGATGATTGATGGTTAGAAAGAATATAAACATGACTCCACAGACAGCAGGAGGAAGCTCCGGCATTTGTATGCCTTGTACGGCCTCGATAGTCTGTCTTGGCTCACCTGGTACCGTGTTCCTGATCTTCGTTTGTCATGACTTCATGACTTCATAGAGAGCAACTGGCCAAAGAACTTCCTGTGATATTCTGGCGTCATGCCATTGCCGATTCATGAGTGGTAATGGCTGAGTGGACTGGACTGCCACTGCTGACTTATGTTGATGTTTTGCTAGAGGACTGGATTGCTGACATTGAAGATTGGAATCACCCCCAAAGGACTATTTCTAAAGAGGTCCACAACCCTGTTTCCTATAACCTTTCTTTTCTACTACCTCTGGTGGGTGATGGGCTACAAGGGAGGTTGAAGCATTTAAGGACTGTTATTAAAAGTAGGTTTTGAAAATCTAAGCCAACACTTATCCCTGTAAGCAACCCAATACACTCATTGGATGGAATCATTTCTTTGTTCTGTTGTCAATGCCCTATTTGTTCTTCTGGCTACAGGAAAAGTCAAACAATGGGTATAGAAAGAGTGCCCTGGCCTCTTGTGAGAACACTACTTTCCAGATGAGTGACCTTTCATGACCCTGGGCAAGCATAATGACCTCTAAAATATCTAACCACAAAAAACAAGTGTTATCAAGTTATGGTTAAGGTTCTAACATGAATTTTGAAGGAGACAGACATTTCTCAGTGGGTTTCAAGAGCCTTCACTGAATGTGACGTCCTCACCTTATAATAAGAGGTGATTAAAAGTATAATAAAGGGAGATTGTATGTAGATATAATAAGGAAGTAGTATTCTCTAAGCTCCAGAGAGAGTCAACATTTTGATCTTGCATTTTTGTGTACCAGAAATGAGAGTAAGAATGTTGAGGTTCGGTTTTTTCTATGTATGTATTGTAAAATTCTGTATGTATTGTTAAATTCTATCCTCCAAGGGCTAGTTGCCTCAAGAAGAATGCCAGCTTTTGCTGTGCAAACCTTGCTCCTTAATTTAAAGCTATTTATTGGCTGAATAAAGATGCCTACAGCCTGTAGCTGGGCAGAAGGGAGGTAGGCGGGGCCTGAGTTCTGGGCCTTGGGGTCTGAAGCAGAGATCAGAAAGGAAGGGAACAAGAAAGGAGACAGGGGTAGAGAAGGCAGCACTGGGTAGGTGGAACCCGAGTGCATGGCAGTGAGAGCCAGCCTGTTGGAGTAGGAGTGACCCAGGAGGAGCATGACAAGTGGCATCTCCGGGTGATTGACAGGGAAGTATACAAACCAGCACAGAGGGCTGGTATCTGCCCAGCTCTAAGGCTTTAAGGCTTAGTATAAGTACAAAGGTTTCTTGTCTTTTTGGGGGAAGGGGGGCTAAATGAGTAAAGGTTGGTAGAAACCTCAAAGTAATATTTACCACAACAGAAGACATTTTCTGTTTTGTTTTTATTTTGTTTTTGTTTTTTGCCACTTTGTCACAATGCTAGTAATAATTATATTTCAAATTATAATAAAATAAAGTAATTATAGTACAAATTATATTACTGACCCCCATATTTGAGCTTTTACAAAAGCTCCTGTAGGAGAAAGGTGGAATGGTGATAAATCTGCCGTTGTTTTTTTTTTTTTCCCCTTAAGTTATTATTCTGCAATTTGTCTTCCAACCAAGTGAAGTTGTTTTGTTCTTTTTTTAAATATACTGTTCCAAAAGTGAGGCACTTGAAATAAGAACACATATGTGTTTAAGAACAAACATATAGCTGCTGGGGTGAGCTGTTTCTTGCAGAAGGCGCAGAGTCTGCTGGGGGAAAAGAACAGGAACGCCTCTCGCCTCTCCTTGGCTTCCTGTTATCATGCCTAATATCGGCATGCGCTTTTATAATGCTGACATTGCAATCCTAAACTACAGTGAGGGAAGAAAGTCTTTTCCTACAGAACAGCTCCTGCTGAAAAAGAAGTGCTGAGCAGAGGCCTTTCTCATTCTAGAAGTTATCTTCTTTTCCAGGAAAGCAGATTTAAAATTAATTAAGCCGAAAAGGGAGATGCGCCAGTGCGCACGTGGTACTTCGAGCAAGCGCCACGTCAAATCCATCCGAATGCCGTCCCAGCCTTCGTTGCTTCTAAACTCCTAGACCGTCTTGGCCAAACGGGATTTAGAGGCCACTCAGTTCCCTATTTTTTATAAATGTGGCATCTGATGCCTGAGGGCTTGATCTGCTAAGAAAGTGCAAGTGGATGGGCACGGAGCAAGGATGATGCTGAGAAATACGTTGTTTTATTTATCGTTCACGTGGCTTGGGGACTTCTCTTTACTGTTCGTTGTTTATTGTTGTTCACCATTACGGCCACAGTCTCCTCTTCATCCTCTTCTGCCTCCTCCTCTTCCTCCTCCTCCTCTCCACCCTCCTGTTCTCTGGTTCTTCTTTCCAAGAAAGGGCCACACTATGTAGCTCTTCCTGGCCTGGAACACACCATGTAGGTCAGGATGTCCTGGAATTTGTAACAGCCTTGCAGGGCCGCACCAGTGCTGAGTCACCATGTATCATACAAGAATCTTTCTGGTGAAAATCTTAGAATATGCAACCCAAGAATGTTTAAGCCGAAATGGTATTTACTGAGCAACATAACTAAAAAAAGTCATAGTTTTTGTGCGTGTGCGTGTGTGTGTGTGTGTGTGTGTGTTTGTTGTTGTTTTGTTTTGTTTTTTAATTAAAAACTTTTTAATTAAAAAGTTTAATTTTGATTGCCCAGTGGAATCTGGGTACCACATCAAACGGCAAAGGTGCGTTTGGCTTAGGTGTCTAAGTGCCGTTGTGATTTCAGTGGGGCATGCCCTGGGAAAGGTCATGTGACTGAACACATGCTGCTCAGTTGCTGGCTGTGGTTGGGACGGTGTCAAATCCGAGAGGATCGCACCTTCCTAGAGGAAGTAGGTTACCAAGGGTAGGCTGTGAGGTTTTATAAGCCTCGACTTGCTTTGTGTCGATATGAGCAGGCGGCTTTATGCTCCTACTGCCATAGCTTTGTCCAGACACCATTGCTGCCTTGCCTTCTCCGTACCCCAAACTCTGAGTCAAAACCAAACACTGCGCCCTCAAGCTCTAAGTCAAAAATCAAACTCTCTCATTAAGCTACTTCATTGGGTATTTGGTCAGAGCTTTGAGAAAAATAGCTAATCAGCTGCCTTCTTCGGGGCCTGATTTCTTCCTCCTTTTCTGTCTTATTTTCTCTGTGTCAGATTCATTTTCAAATGCAGCCTGCCCTTGCTGTGATATTAGCCTCTTGTTCTCGGGGTTGACATTCAATAGGAGAGAGTACTCAGTTCCTTTCATCGGTCAGGAAAGTTTCTTTGTGTGTCTTTGACTGTCTGTGTCCATCACTAAGTCAATTACACTGGCAAAGATGCCGCGCTGCTTTGATTCGCCCTACTGCAGCTGTTTCTTATGCCCCCAGAGCTGGCAGTAAAGGCTACTTTTCTTGAATCATAGAGACTGAGAGTTGAGGGCAATTTTGTATGTATTTTGCAAAGGGAGGGGCATGCATGAATGCTGGCACATCTCCAGCTTGAAAAATGGTTTTCTGTGTTCCCCTTTGAAATCCCTCCACCCTTTAGTTTTAGGTCTTGAGGCCTGCTCCATACCAGGTATGCAGCTGGGGTAAAGTAGACAGTGTCTCTCTCTCTCTCTGTCTGATGTGTGTTGCTGTAACAGAATATTTGGGAGTAGGTAATTTATAAAGAGAGAATTGTTGTCCCTTACCATTCGGGAAACTAGGAAATCAAGAATGAAGGCGTTGGCAGGTGGGGGTGTCTCTTTCTAGGGCAGTACCTCATTGCTGCAGCACCTAGAGAGGAAGATGCTGTGCTCCCTCTTGGCAGAAGAAAGGAAGTAAGAAGGAATCCACGGCTGCAAGCTTCAGGGTCCCAGTCACTATGCACCTGTTAGGTCCCCATCTCCAAAATTAATGCCCGAGAGATTCAGTTTACAGCGTATGCGTTTTCAGTAGACGTTCAGACCTCAGCATGCTGGGTCACATGGAACTGTAATCTGAAGAAAATATCTTTACATCCAATCATTAGAACAAATGCCAACTGACATGTTAAATAGTTTTTAAAAGCTAAGAGCTTACCTACTACAGAAATATACTAACATGTTTACAGATAAAGTCAGGTGATGTGTGCAATATTTTCCACAAAGGTACATCCACATTGCGCATACATACGGCATACACACAGACGGGGCGAGGGGAAGAGGGGAAGAAGCCAATTAATCAATTTTCAGTGATCAGGGAAATCTGAACTGTGTCTGGCTGTTGAAATATTAGCAGGCTGTCATTAGGGCTTAGATTGGACTGGGAATGCTCAATTTCTTCTGGCAAACGTTCCAGTCAGATGACACTCCCTTATCTAAGCACAGAAGCCAGAAGCCCAGGAATACAGAAAACTGTAAGGGTCACATCCATGGCTACATGGATGAAGAGTAGGGGTTACTGTTCCTGTCTTAATAAGTAGGGGTGAACTAGATTAAGGAGGGTCGGGAGGACATGTGGGTACATGGAGGAGTGAGTGTGAAGTCTGCTGTCCGATATGCCCTAGGCACCCGGCCTAGTCTGCTGGTGTACAGGGACCACCACAGAAAAAGGTGTTTGCACTCCTCCTTGAAGTTGCCTGGATCTTGTATGGGAGACAAGCATGGAGAGCCAGCAGGACACTGAACACAGATTACCGAGGACGTCAGGTGCAGTTTTGAGTATGTTCTTCTGGAAAAGGCAGGGACATAGAGGACAGAGAAGGAAGGGAGAGATTATGAAAGGCTTCCTGGAGGAATAGTTACAGAACGGATCCTTGAGAATAGATAGAATTCCAGGAGGGGAGCAGGCAGTAGGAATGGCACCAAGTGTTCCCTCTGGCCCCTTTCTGGCCAGCACTCCCACCTGTTTAATTGTCACTCGCTGTTACAGCTTCTGGGGGGGGGGGAGAGGCAGCTTTACTCTTACCACCTGACCTGGTTCCGCAACAGCGAAGACTCGGAAGGAGGGCCTTCTTTAGTGTGCTCCCCTCTGCCCGCTCAGGGCGGTGCTCCCCTCAAGCTGACTACTACTGCAGCCTTATGGCTTATATAGAAAGGGGAGGGTTCATTATACAGGAGCAGGACGCAACCCTGTACTTGTGGCCTTTGACTAATGGTCTGAGTTCAAGACCGGAGAATCAGTTTGTCTTGCAGATGAGATCCTTGTTGGGGGAGTGAAGAGGTCTCACTGTATGCCGCTGCTGTGGCACAGGGTGACTCCGCCATCCTCTTCTGTCTCTGTACTTTCTAAAGCTTTTAAAGAAACAGCTTGAAAAGATGCTTCTTGAAAAGTGGGAGGAGGAGTGGGAGCAAACTTTTCTCTCCGGAGCCACCGACGACAAGTCTCCATCTAACGTCTTTTGTAGAGCAGTAGGATTTCCCACTAAGAGAGAGTCTGCCATTCTTCAATAATAGATCGAAAGCTCACAGCGACCTTCAAGCGCTCACTAAAGAACTAGTATGTTAAAAGCTTAAAGTAGCTTTCCATCCTAAATATAAATTTTATATCATGGAGCGCAGGCCAGGCCTGCTACCCACATGAAATATTTTTGATCCGTTTGCTATTTCCAGTCTTGGTTTACAAGTAAGCAATTTCAAGAGACATACTAATTAGGGACGGGAGGCAGCCTTGATTAGAGAAGCTTTTGGCAGGCTGCTGTAGGCCCTAGGAGGTAACCTGGAATAGCCTTTGGGTCCTAAGTCACAGCAGCTCAGGCTTGTGGCCCGCTAAGTGGGCTCTTTCCTCAGGTGTGCAGCCTCAGGGCCAGCCGGTCACAGCTCAGTGAGCGCAGCTTAGCTGTGCAGGTCTCTGCCTTGGTCCTAGGCCAGCACCTTCATTTACTCAGTGGCCTGTGAGCCCAGGGCTATGTTCAGTGACAGGGTAAGGAATTATTAACCAATCTACTGTGGGTTCCTGAATTTCCTGACTTTCTCAAGCTGTTACCCTTTTTAAAACTCTAGGATCAATAACCATTCCAAATCGGATGGTTTCTTGGGAGCACATCAAGAATTTCTGACTAAAAGACATGCTCACCAGCATTTCTTCCACTTGGTTTGCTGTATCTCTGTCAGCTCACAGCTCCACTAATTGTCCCATTTGTTTTGTATAGGTCCCAAAGCTGCAGCACCCCCTTGAGTGTCTCAGGAAATCCCAGTTTACCCTTATCCATCTTGGAGAAGGGACTAGAATAGAACCCTTTATTCTGCCATTTTAGAACCATCTCAGATCCATAAAATTCTTAACATGGGAGCCCATGTAAGAGACTTGAAGATTATTCAGAGCACCCAGATTCTGTAACTATTCATCACACGGCTACAAGAACGGATATATCAATATCAAGGGTTACGTTCAAGGTCAGGAGTCATGCCATATGAGAAAATACACATTGCAGGATGTCATCCCGTCCCTTGACTTCCTGCAGCAAGACAAAAATAAACATTCGATGATACAAGTCACAGTGGACCTAGTGAGCAAGTTCTGAAGGGAGACTTACCTTGTGGTTAGAAGCCCTACACAAACAAACAGATGAACAAACAAAACCCCATGGGGTTGTAGAATGAAGCAGATGACGAGAGGATGGGAAGAGAATCGCAGGAAATGTGTGGTAGGGTACAATCACTGCTTCTGGGGTGTGTGTCCTGAATTGACCAGTGGTTGCAACAATAACATACCAGGCACCTACTAAGTGAGTTTCCCTAAGCTCCAAAAGACAGATACCGCACTGTTCTTTTCATTACAGGGGAAAGGATGTTCATCTCTGGGAGCCTGTCCCTAGTTGATTAGCTGTTGTGTATGCTGCCCCTGCTGTATGTACCATGTATATTCCTCAACATGTGAAGGAAGAGAAAAAAAAATCGAGACTTTGTGTCAGATTGAGAAGTCTGAACTCCACGAGGGAGATTGTGTCTGGAACGAGACAGGAGGGGATTGCATTTGGTTGTGTGTGGGAATGTGGGTACAAGTGTGCTCTGGTGTGCACGTGGAGGTCAGAGGACAACATTAAGAACTCGGTTTCCTCTTCAATATGGGTTCCAAGGAATCAAACCCAGGTTGTCAGGCTTGAGTGACAAGTACGCTTACCCTCAGAGACACCTGTGAGCGCTAACGGACGTATTTTAAGGACAGCTTTTGGTGCTTCAGTCGAATTTTCTGCACTGCCTTTGTTCTGAATGATGAGTAGTCTGGAAAAGTGGCATGCCTTAGCTGGAAAAGAGTTGTATTTCTGTGGCAAAAGAATGTGTAGAACTTCCTGAGAGACACAGCCAGAATACAGCAAATAGAGGCGAATGCCAGCAGCAAACCACTGAACTGAGAATAGGACCCCCGTTGAAGGAATCAGAGAAAGAACTGGAAGAGCTTGAAGGGGCTCAAGACCCCATATGAACAACAATGCCAAGCAACCAGAGCTTCCAGGGACTAAGTCACTACCCAAAACTATACATGGACTGACCCTGGACTCTGACCTCATAGGTAGCAATGAATATCCTAGTAAGAGCACCAGTGGAAGGGGAAGCCCTTGGTCCTGCTAAGACTGAACCCCCAGTGAACGTGATTGTTGGGGGGAGGGCGGTAATGGGAGGAGGATGAGGAAGGGAAGCCCATATAGAAGGGGAGGGGGAGGAGTTAGGGGGATTGTTGGCCCGGAAACCGGGAAAGGGAATAACACTCGAAATGTAAATAAGAAATACTCAAGTTAATAAAAAAAAAGCATGTGTAGAACTGAATTCTAGTATCAAACGATGGATATCACAATTAACAGGTGCCACCAAATGAATGCCATCCATAGGTCAAAGCTAAGTTACTCTCCGATGCTTATGAGCCCCTGAAGCATGGTAGTGTGCCTTGTCACCTTGATGTAGTGGAAACATTAGAACCGTCTCTAGCATGTTTCAAATCCTGCCTCACTCTGTTCAAGGTGCATGAGCCGGTGATCATGGGTGGGCCTCCCAAAGGTCATATGTGAAATGGGTGTACACTCGTATGCTCTGTGAATGTACACACAAATAGCCCTGAATGCACCACACGACAGAATGTATATAATTTATTAATAAAAATAACGAGTTAGGGCTGTAGAGATGGCTTGGTGGTTAACGGCACTTGATCCCATTGTAGAGAACCTCGGCTCGGTTCTAGCACCTACATGGCTGTAGGTGGAGGCTACGTGGCCACAGTTTTCCGTAACTCCAGTCCTAGGAAACCCAGTGGCTTCTTCTGACTCCCCACAGTTACTGCGCACACGTGATGATACTTGGAGGCAACACACTTATAAAAATAAAATAAAACTAAATAAATCTCTTAAAAATCTCCTATGGAGCTGAAAGTATTTCTGGCATTGCCAAGTGGAAATTTGACGATGGCGTAAGGGAAGTCTGTCTAGTTACAGTATCGAGGTTCAGCTCATCTCATTGAAGGTTATTTTTTCTTTTACAAAAAAGAAAATTGTTCATTAGAATAGGCAAGCGAATATGCAACTATGAGCTTAAATATATTTTAAGAACCGAACGAGTTTATATAATGGCATCTAATAGCAACATACCTAAAATTAGTGGTTGAAAAAAGACAATTCGGGTTGGGGATTTAGCTCAGTGGTAGAGCACTTGCCTAGCAAGCACAAGGCCCTGGGTGGGGGTGGGAAGTGGGGGTGGGGGTGGGAGTGGGGGACAAAAAAGACAATTCATTTGTACTATGTTGAAAAATGATTTTTACACCTATTTTATTGATACACATCTCTTGCCCTATTAATAACAGCTCTTAATTCTTTCTGAGAAAAAATCCAGTACTTTAAAAGTAGGCCATGCTGCACATAGATTTCTTCTCTGAGCGTGATATCTACTTATGCAGTTTTTACAGAATGAAAAACAGATGATATGGACGTCTACAGAGCATCAGAAATATTGCAAATATATTTATTGGAGGAAGTCTTACTATAGTTGTTTTGAATGTAATATTCTTGGAAAAACCACTTGTCCACAAGACTTTGTTTTGGTTAGCAGACTCTCCTAATTGAGACCCTTGTGTGGAAACCTCCCTGAGGGAAATCCTGTAATTGGTGAAACCGGAGAGGGGGTGTACAACATGCTGTATAATTTCATCCTTCTGGAGCTCTGGCCCTTAATGCTTTAATTGGTCTCATGCCTTTCCCAGGACACAGAACCTCAATTAACTTACCCAAAGAAATATTTAGAATGACTTCAAGCATTCACAGTTAGCATTATCTTTAAAATGCATTTTTATCAATGCTATAAAATATCCTGTAGCTATTCTTGGAGCATGTGATGGCGTCTACTGATCTGTCAACTGTGTTAGAGATTCTAAAGAAGGAAAACTAAAGTTGCCAAAGTAGGACAGAATAGCTTTATTTCTTCCTTTTTTTCCCTTTCTTTCTTTTCTTTTCTTTTTTTCTATAAGGAATTCTCTAGGACTATTAGGATAAAATTCTAAAATATAAATCTTTCTTTCAAACTGTTTCATTGACATTGTCCTGTAGTAACCTATGAAGGAGAAGGAGTTTGAAGATTTCAATAAATGCATGGAATAAACAGATTATTTTGTGTCTGCTTTGCAACCTAACTGGGTAGTTTGCCTTAGTAAAGACCAAGGCAACATTGTGATACCATTAATTGCTATTATTTTCTTAATAATTACATATTCTTGAGTCTTTAAAACATTTTACATGTTTTTATACTCTAGATATGATTTTGTTTATTTCAATAATGTACTTTATGATAGCAGTAGTAAATACAAATGTATAAAAAGACCGAAACCTTATGTGACACAGTAAGAATGGAGAATGCTTAACTGTCAGTTAGGATGGAGAATGGATTTTAGACTCAAGTTGGAATAGTACATAACAATTAAAAATTGGTTTCTTAATAGGTCCCGGATATTGATGGTTATGAGGTAGAACTTCATATCCGATGAGGAGAAGAAGTGGAAACTTCCTCTACTGTAATATGCTTTCTGAGGAAGCATATTAATAAAATCCACACACTAATAATAAAATAAAAGTCACAAACGAGTGGGATAAACCGACACTGTGATAAATAAAGAGGAGGAAGGTTACCGTGAGTTTGTGTAATGGAGCGCTGGTATGATTTAGATTTAACTTACCAAGGAACTGACTAATGAAGTGAAGTTTGATTGTGGGGAGGAGCTGGGAAGGACTTTGAGAGATCTTACAGAGTCTGGGACATAGAGCGCTGTATGCTTGCAGAAGTAAATGGAGGGTGTGTCTACTGGTGGAAAGGGCTTGGAGAGAGTGCTGTAAGGTCTGTGTTTTAAAAGTTTCCTTCTTCTGTACTATGAAAAAGCCTCGGCAGGAGTGAGACCAGAACTGGTGAGCTACAGTGAGGAATCTAATACTAGTAGAAGTAAGGGATGATGGATTATGGATTAGGGAGAAAGGTGGGGTCAAGTGAGCAGATTGGAGGCATTGTTTGTGGTTAACAATTAAATGTGCGAAGTGATAGGTGGCGTGCTAGGCAGGAGGGACAAAGGTACTGTAGCATCACTGGGAGGTTTTAAGCTTGAGCCACTGCTCGTCAGTGACAGCCATAGGAGGACAGAGGGTTGGGCTTGAAGGAGATGCTTGTCCAAGTTGCTTTTTGAGTCATCCAAGTATAGAAAACAGCAAGGAATCAGATACAAAGGTTTAAACCCAGGAAATCTGTGTGATTGCCTCTTACTCTTATTGGCTGTCAAATCGTGGGCATCCAGTAAATATTTGTGGGATAGAAGAGTGGATTGTCTGGGGAAGTACACTTGGGAGTGGGCTTAGTATATTCCTACAGGGTAAACCGAGCAGAGACTGAGAGGACAAGATATCGTGTGTGGGGAAACATTCTTCTATTTAATGACTGTGCAGACCTATCCAGTAAGAGTCACGCATATTAGAAGGGCTGGTGAGTTATGTAAAAGGCAGCCTGAAAGCATCATTTGGGTTTTATATGGGAAACCTTTATCTGACTTTACTAAATGCTGTTTTTATAACAAGCTGTGGGGAGAAGGAAGAAGGAAGTCATCTAAAGGGGAATAAAGAGTTTGTTGTGATTATTGTAATCTTTTTCTTGAGATATGGCCTTTTTATGTAGCCCAGGCTGGCCCTGAATACACGAGTTAGCACAAGACTGGCTTCAAACTCATGATCATCCTTCACCCTCACCTTCTGAACACTGGGATTACAAGTGTGTACCACCATGCTTGGTTTATGCTTATTGTTCTTGCTATCTGTAGATTGCTTTTGGTAAAAGAGCCATTTTGAATAAAATCTTATGGACATTTGAAGTCTTTCCATCCATCCTTTTTCCTCTCTTTCTTTAGTATTTTATTATTTGCATTGTTCAGTTTTTCAAAAACATCTTAGATTACGTTTAGGAGTAGGATTTTTCTTTTTTTTATTTTGAGATAATTGTGAATGGAATTGTTCTCCTGGTTTCTTTTGTAGTGATTTTGTTGTTGGCGTATAGAAGAACTATTTTGTAGAGTGGCTGTTTTTTAAATAGATAATGATTTTTTTATGAACATTCCCAAGTAAAATAATTATATAGACATATGTTTCTTGGGTACATAGGTGCTTCTAATCTAAGCCAGGCTACACTCTGATAAACATATCAAGTTTAAAATTATACCAACCTACTGAACACCACAGTTCAGCAACACAGTCCGTGTAGAATGCCAGGTGTCTCACCCATGTTTGCTGGGATACCTGGGTGTGGTGGCTTATGCCAGTCTCCAGTGTCGTGATAGTATTGTGATTCACAGCATTAGCCAAGGAGAAGATCGGAATTTGGAACGAGAAAGTACAGTTTCTGCTGGACTGAAATCATTTTGCAACATAGTCAAGACCACCATGGAATCACTGTGGGTCGGGGACCACCTGTCTAAGTAATTGAGCAGTTGCCAGATCACAGGAGACCTTCTCAAGATTTTGATAAACTTCTAAATTTCTTTCCAAAATGACTTTATAATTTTATACTCCTAAAAGCAATATCAGAAGGTTTCATTCCCCTCCCCCTTATATCCCAGGCAACACTTGTCTTTTTAATTTAGTCCTCCTGGAAGTGACACCTCATTGCGATTTTGATTTGCATTTTCCTACTGACTGATGAATAGTGCTCATCGTTTTCCCCTAGGCTTCTGTTGTTTGTCTTTCCCATTCAGAGAAAGTTTAGGTTGCCTGCTGCAGCTAGGTTTTAGGGCCAGGAAACTTCCTCACTAGTTGCTAGCTTTCATGGTGTCAGAGTGTTATGTATGCACACTTCCAAGGGAGAAAAGATACCAGAAGTCAGTCTTATTTATATCTAGTGCTGGATTCTGACCTATAGGCAGGACATGCCCACGGTGTGAGGTAGTGTCAGGGCTGTTGTGGAGTAACTAATCTCATTTTGATTGAGTTTAACATGCTCCAGAGGAGGGAATTTTATGCCTGGTTTTATAATCCTGATATGGCTGAGTGGGTCATAGCCTCTCGGATAGAAGCTTTTGTTATAAATTTTAGCAAATGCTCATGCTGTCTAAACATGCATCATTGTTTCTCTGTTCCTTTCTTAGTTCTTTCTTTGTTGTTTTGTTATGTTCTGTCTTGTTTTTTTTTTTTTTAGTTTGAGACAGTGTTTCTCTGTTGACTGTTCTGGAACTTGCTTTATAAACCAGGAAGGCTTGAACTCACAGAGAGCCACCTGCCTCTGCCTTCTAAATGCTGGGAATAAAGGCATGCACTCCCACACCCTGCTCGAATTAGTATGTTTATATCCAGAGAACAGAGATGCTCTCAACCTTGATGGAAACAGTTTCGTTTTGTAGCACTGAGAGAGAATAAGCTTAGCCTTAAATGAGATGTATGTTTCACTCTCCTCACCCATGGCCCAGGGAATAGCTCAGAAGGAGAGGCAGAAAGAATGCTCGAGCTGGAGCATAGGAGCATAGTGAGATTCGAACCTCTGGATTAACATTCATGATCTGTGGCTGTGGTTACATGTAAAAGATCAGCACAAAATTTAAGAAAAAGGGAGGATGTGACATTGGAACAGGGCTGTGTTAGGGTTATGTTTGGGAGGAGTTGGAGGCAGTAAATATAGGTGATTATGACCCCGTTTAATTGTACACATGTATGAAATTCATAAGAATACAGAAATATTAATATAAAAAACTCAGCACCAGGTATGAGAAACCTCTTTTCAGATTATTGCTTCATTGAGTCTAAGAGACTCTGAAAATAATACAGGCCATTGCTGTTGCTCTGGCTTGTCTCCCAGAGGTTGAAGGTTAAGTCCCTATAACATGCACTTCAGACACAGGATTTCTAAGATTCCAGCTGGATCTAACCTGAAAATTCTGTCTCTGAAGATTAGTTTTCATAATACCAGATGGTGCTCTCCAAACTGACAAGTGAGGGAAGCAATCAGTGTTATACCCAGCTGTGATGTCTATGAATCACAACAGTGACCAGCATGGCAAGACATTCCTAATGGTGCAATAATAATATTCATATCTTGGTGGAGACTAATTGGACTCAAGGCCTGCTCAATAGGAGGTAAATTATGCTGGGTATAGGAAACTTAGCCAACTACCTCAGGCTAGTTAGATCTACCCAATACCATTACTTTACTAGACCAGCATATTTTTAAATTGTATTCTAGGTACTTATTTTAATACCCACAAATAAGTATAGCTCTCACCTCCTAATCAAAGAAGCTTCTTTATAGCAGACTGTGATGGTCACAAAAAATAACTGGTCAAGGTACAGAGGACAATTAACTGATCACAAGGTACCCAGCCCCAAAGGATACCTCTATAATACAACTCCTGAACCTAAGACTCGGGGAGCAGTGCAGAAGAGGGGACAGAAAGATTGTAAGAACCAGAGAACTAGGAAGTTTGCTGTGATTGTCACCTAGAAATGACAGGGAAGCTACACCCATGTTACAGAAGCAACACAGCTGCCTATGTAAGACCCAAACAGTGACAAAATCAGTGGACATTCGAACATGGAAGAAGGAAATAGAATAGTGCCTCACCCATGTACTAAAAACTGCAGGCAACTGAACAGTGCTGAAAGATGGAGAATTAGTCTCCCTACTCTGTAATCTAATAACTAATGGTCAGCTCTGAAATCACACACATATAAACAACACCAAATAGATTTGGCTGGTAATGTTTGTATGTGTATATATGTATATGTGTGTATGTTTATATGTATGTATATATGAATATATGTATACATGTATATATGCATACATCTTATATCTATGTATAATGAATATTTTTCTATATATCTATGTATCTATGAATATTTGTTTCTCTATATCTATGTATTTATGTATATATATGATGTATATCTGTATATGTGATATATATATATGTACCAATGATAATCAAAGGAAGCCATGAATTTTAAAAGGAGTAAGTAGGGGACCCCCTGAGAGGGGTTGGAGGGATGGTTTATGGGAGGGACTGGAGAGAAGAAAGGAAGAGGGAAATGATGTAATTCTACTTTAATTAGAATAAAACTAAAAGGTAATTGGGTTATATACTTTTAGATGTTGAGGTAGTGAATTCTTCATATATTTGGGTACTAGTTATGTTTTACAAATATTTCTCATTCTGTGGATTTCCTCTACAGTCTCCTTTGTTTCCTTTAAAAAATAAAGTGCTCATTAAAAAAAACATTTTAACTGATACATTAAATTGTCTACATTATCTGTTTAAATCCGAATAAACTTGCTCTTGCCATAATTTGGATTTAGAGTGTTTAAAGCCTTGTGTATTTAAGCCTTCATTCTCACCTTGGTGCTATGGGGGGTGGGGAGTGGAAATTTCACACAGAGGGAATCAAGTGATTGGTGCTGTGTCCATGGAACCCACAGTGGTCCCTCAGTCCCTTCTCCTTCCTCTGTTTTATTTTATAATAATGACGTGAGTAGTTTTTCTATGTCACATCCTTCAACCACAGTGTGCCTCTTTGCCATAGGACCAAAGCCACTGGGCCAGTGGATAATAAACTACTTCCAACCACATTTGGTCCCCGAATACAATGATTTCTTTTTTAAATTGATTCCTCTGTAACTGCCCCACAGTGGTTTCCCACTGTCTGGAGCCTGTCAATAGTGACCATCTGCTTTTGTCCCATTGCCTGTCAGGTTTTCAGGGATTTATGTTATATTTAGTTTAGTTTTGTCACTTTATTTTGCACATGCAATTTCCTTTCCTTTCCTTTCCTTTCCTCTCCTCTCCTCTCCTCTCCTCTCCTCTCCTCTCCTCTCCTCTCCTCTCCTCTCCTCTCCTCTCCTCTCCTCTCCTCTCCTCTCCTCTCCTCTCCTTTCCTTTCCTTTCCTTTCTTTTCCTCCCCATCTCTCATCAGTAAGACTTATTACCTGACAATACACTAAGCCTAAGCACCTTATTAAAAGGAATTGGATGGCATTTTCTAAATTATATTTCGTATAAGCAGGCGCGTGCTTCTTACGTAGAAACTTTAAAGGGTAAAGATAAATAGAATTTTAGAACAAGAAATTATATTCTCTTTTTTTTCTCTTTACAAAATAGCAATGGCAGGCTGAGTAGCAAAGAGGTGAAAAGCCATCTACAGTGTTCCCCGGAATTATTTTTATAAGACAACATATTACCTTCTGTTTACTACTCCACAGTAATACACAGCTAACTGATGTAGGCTGGAACTGAGTGATGTAGTGTGGATGAAAGATACATATGACTGTGGGTGTTAGCTAATTTCATATAGTGAAAAACTCAATATTGTAATATAGCTAGGCTCTCCCCCCCTCCAGTAAGATATTTAAAGATGGCCATGGCTTTGAGTCTTGCTTCTTGGTCGAATGTACAGAACATGTTTATTATGAGAGTTCTTTTCATTTTTCAGTCCTGGGATCAGGCGTATGACTCTGTTCAGGTATGTCAGGAGCTCTACCACTGAGCTCCAGCCCCAAGACTTTCTGTGTGGGAGCACAGATTTGAAAATTACCCTTTGTTCTCTTTCCATACCTACACTAATATGATTTAGAAAGTACTAAAGAAGAGGGTACTGCCACATAGTTCTGAGTTATGTGTGGATCTAAAGTTAGAAGGCTTGTAACAAACATAGAATTTACTATCAGAGCGATTGAGGGAGGCGGGTAAGCATACATAGTTGGTTAGAATCTGGAGAAAATAGCTATTGAACTCCAATGTCCATGGAGAAGCCATCTTAAAATATAGCGTTTCAGTGGCGGGTTCTGAATTTTAGGAGGGTGGGGCATGGATAACTTTTTATCAGTTTGAAATTAATAGCAAAGAATAGTTTGATGGCATTAAGGGGCAGATGTGTCATGGGTTGTTAACAAGACTTTGAAAAGTCTTGAGTATCAGAAAAGGTGGTGGCTACACTGTGGTGTGAGCAGAAGTGTCTGCAAAAATACTTGAGTCATGAAGTAACTATGTAAACAAGCTTATCTCTTTGCTTCCTTGACCAAGCCAGAATTACTTATGACTGACTCCCAACTTGCATTTGCCTCTAGAAGGCGATTTTACATCATGAATGGCTACCCTTTTGCAATGTCTTTCCTGTGGGTGTGGGTGCATGCATGCTTGTGTGTGTTCAGTAGCATGTGGGTACGTGTGTGTGTGTGTGTGTGTGTGTGTGTGTGTATGTGTGTGTGTGTGTGTATGTGTGTGTGTGTTAGTATTTTGAGAAATGCATACATATTTGTCCTCTGTGGAGGGAGGGGGATTTGAGGAATGGGCTGGGTAGATTTCATTCCGATAAGAAGGGGACTTGGGGCATAATTGGCATCACGTAGAAGAAACAAGACAGCTAAAGTGCTGGAGATGTCACAATGACTTTTGGGGGTATTTCTCTTTCCAGTGATCTAGGCCATCCTTTAAATTGATGGAGGGTGGCAGAGATCGTATTTGAGTGGATGTTGGACACGATGAGAAGGGGCATCAAACCCTTTCTCCAGAGATTTGCCTTTGTCCTGGAAATGCATTTACCCTTTAACCCAATGAGATATGGAAGCAGCTCTGGTGTGTGTGTGTGTGTGTGTGTGTGTGTTTTCACGTTTCAGTGACTTTTTTTGAATGTAACTCTTCACGTCAATTCCAGGTTTACATTTCTTTTTTAATTTTGATGATTTTGTACAAATATTTTTTATCAAATTTATCCTTCCTTACCCAGATCTACTCACTTCCGTATCCATTCAATTTTGTGTCCTCTCTTTTTTGGAAACCCACTGAGTACAACGTGTGTTCCCATTACTCTTGGATGAGTTTCCCTGGTACATGGGTACCAGACACAACCCCTTAGAGAAAATCCACCTGCCTCTCTCACCATTAACTATTCTCTGCTTATCTGGGGAGAGACTTGGTACCCAAATGCCACATCACTGTTATTCAATTCTTAAGCAGTACTAACAGAATGAGAACACAGGTTTAGGAGCATAGAACAGCAAGCTCCTATCTGCATCTCCCCAACCCTCTAATCTCCTAACAATTTGGATCCTCGACAGGGAAAAATCAGCTGTTTTCTCCATACCAATTAAAGTGCAATTATAAGAACAACAGGACTAACAATTGCTCATGACACAGTTGCTCCACAGTATTAAGTAAATGATAAAAAATTTGGTTTTTCAAAAATCTGTAGGCTAATTAGAGTCAATATGCTCGGTCATGTTTGAGGGAATTTCCAAAGAATTGCACCAGAGAACAAGCAAATATTGATTGAAACAATGAATACAGCCTTAGGAAATTCCGTTACCATTAGCTTGAATGTTTTATATTTGAACAATGAGATAAAAATTATAGAGGTTAAACGGCTGTCAGGGCACCCTATGCAATACAGCTCAGTTGTCCTCACCGAACAAAGAAATGTGTCAGCACTTAAATGAAAATTATCCATAATTAAAATTAAACCCTTCCTGCTTACTTACAACTAAAATGTATTTTATATAACATACAATATAAGTATATATAATATATATTATAATATGGATTGTATTGCTCCATAGTTAATGGCCAATTATGTTGACCATATTAATCCTTAACCATGCGATCATTCCCAAGAATAGAAGGTTAAGACTTTCCTTAAGCAGGGAGGAAGCACAGGTGAACAGGGATCTCACCGAAGACAGATGAGTTTATTGTCAATCTATAGCATTTAAGTGACTTTCAAAGTCATGCACTTGGAGGTCGGTGGTGAGTTTATGGTAGATGTCCAGCATTTAAGAGTCTTTGTGTCAAACATATTTCTATTGGTTGCCGAAGACTATAATCCTCATGTGTAATTATAGAATCATGGAGACATATATACACTTTAAATGTCATTCCACTTTCTAGCAAGCCCCACAAACCATTAAGTTTATAGAATTTTGCTGTAAAGATGACCTAGCATTCGACAGAAAATATGGTGCTTGTCAGTGTGCATTTACACGCCTTTTCAGTCGTTCTTATTGTTCACTTTCACTGACTAAGCTGCTTGTTCCAGCAGTGTGTGTGTGTGTGTGTGTGTGTGTGTGTGTGTGTGTCTGTCTGTCTGTCTGTCTGTCAATATGCTTGGGTGTTGTTTTTCAGACATACCCCACCATATTGAGAGACAGGAGCTTGCATTCGCCTGGAACTCCCTGATCATAATAGGCTGGCTGGGATGATCTACCTAGGAATTTTCCCGTTTCTATATCCCCAGGGCGGGATAACAAGTATAAATGACTGGCTGATTTCTTCTCTTTTTAAATATGTGGGATCTAGAGATCAAACTGAGCTGCCCATTCTTTTGTGGCAAGCACTGTACTGACTGAACCATCTCTCAATCGGTTGGATCATTCTTGTACCAAGCCAAGGAAGGTGAACTAAGGATAGCTTTGTACAAAGTTTTATACAAAAACTAAACTCTTTGTGCAAATTGGGAACTAAAGTCCAAAACCGTGGAGGTTTACTTCAAATCCAAATGGACTCCAATATCTCAATGTATTGACACTCATTCTTTCAAATCTTTTGCAGAACAACAGAAGAGGCTGACTTACAGACCACCACGACCAACATTTTTCTCTAGTCGCTGATGGAGATTATGTGTGGCTAAGCAGAGAAAGAGTAGCTAGAAGGGAGGTGGGAAAATGGAAGATGACCTTCCAGAATATTCGGTTTATAATCATGACTTGTCCGCCTTTGTGCTCTGTAAATCAGACGAGGATAAACACCCTACAGAAGACCCACAGCACACAATTTCCTAAGTTGCCTTGCATAGAATTGGTTTGTAAGTAAAGAAGTATTTATTGCTTTTAGTCAAGAGCCTGAGAAGATGTGGAAATGTGATCTGGTACCCACACAAAATGTAACTGCAATGCTTTTTGGCTACATTGTACCCAAGTTTGGCATCGAAACTGACTCATGCTTGGGAGGTGTAAGCCACAAAAAAGAAAGAAAGGAGAAAAAAATCTATTTCACATGTGGTAGGCATTTCCCTAATATAGTCCTCTTATATCAGAGGTGGATATTATAAAAGACAGAGATTAGAGATGGTTTTATTGATATTTTTCCAGATCCCTTTCATTTGCTAATGGGTTGTTATAATAGATCTAATTTGAAATGATGTGTGTAGGAGGTGTGTTGCATGGGGGCTGTTCTTGTTGGCTTGTACTGCACACTATATCTTTATGTCCTTCAAGAGTTTCCCACCTCATGGATGTTTTTAGGGTGGTGGAAACTCCAGGAAGCAATTAAGTTTAGATGAGGTCATGGGGGTAAGGTTGCTGGGCTCTACCCTCCCCCTACCAGGGACCCTCCTGCTAACTGCTAATCTCACCTTGGACTTCACAGCCTTGGGAAATGTGAGAGATAAGTTCTGTCGTTTGAGCCACAGAGTCTACAGTATCTTCCTGTGGTCTCCTTGACTAAGACGCTATCGAGGGTGTGAGTACTTGTTGGTTGTAGATGTGGTTGTAGCTGGGGCCATGCATGGATAGTAGCTGGGGGTGGGTGAGTATGTGTTGGTGAGGAGAGAGAAGGGAGGGGCTGGTTAGTATTGGTGTGTATGTGTGTGTGTGTGTGTGTGTGTGTGTGTGTGTGTGTGTGCCAAGCATATATTCCTATGTGTGTGGTTGCTGAGAACTACGGGTTCAACTTTTGTTTGAGCAGTCCCCTGAACTCGTCTCTTCCCACCACACATGAATCTCTGTCATCCTTAGTTTATGTACAAGGATAGATCATTGGAAGACGCTGGCTTTAGAACCTTCATTGCAAGACAGTGTCAGTCTAGTGAAATCCAACAAGCTTTGGGCCTGACCCCAAAGCAACCCCGCCCCTCTTCAGCTCTAATATTATGGAGATTCTATTTTCCTTTGAAAAATCTCTTCGGGTTGCTTTATGAGAAAAGGAATGAACAAGCTTAGAACGAGTTGGGGAGAAAGCAAGAGGAAGCAAAGACAAGGGAACAAGAGGAAGTCTGCTCTCAAGTTCTGGGCAGTTCTGGACACCCCTGACACACCTTTGTTCTTTGTGATGCCTCCTCATTCATGGGCAGAGTCTGGGCTCCCGGAGCTGGGAGAGCATTCTCTAGAGTCTTTGATTTTTCAACTCCTTAAAATTCGCAGAAGACTAATGTGGTTCGCTGCGACAGATCAGAAAGGGCAGCTGTTGCCCCACCCTTATCTGAAATTAGTTCTTTTCGAGCGCTTGACTGAAAAGCCCCGATCCAAACGGAATCACAATGTCACCTTTTGGGAACATAAAAACCTTCCTCTGGAGCTCATACGATTTTTAAATAAGCAAGGGGGAAGGGGCTGGGAAGTGGAAGAGGCGCTCACTATTTACTGCCTTATGTATGTGCAAGGTGACTCCCCTTCAGGAATCACAGAGGCTAGAGAAGAGTTATTGCTTCCTCTGCTCTGTGGTTCAGGAGGTGTATCAAAAAAAAAAATCAATGTCAGCTGGCTTTAGAGGAAATGTTTTTAATGGGCCTGCTGTTGCCAAGTCTCCCCAGGCAGCGTGATCGATGTCTCTGCACTGTGACGTCAGCAGCCTGTTTCAGTGCAGATTATCTCCGGGGCTCGCGGTTTCACAGGGACGCAGAGGTCAGATTTGGAAGCACGTGCAGGAGGAGAGCTATTAGAGATGTGAAAATTGGAAACATGGGGAACTACACAAGGCTGGGGAGGGCGTCTCTTAGATACAAAGGTAGTCGCGACTTAACCCCGTATGCGGTCTGGGGCCACGAGGGACCTGTGCTGCAGGAATTTCTGGTGTTTCAGAAGAAAAATTCACGCATGGATTCTCGCATAAAGGATGAGAAACAGACTAAGTTGGGGGTCCTACGAAGTGAAATCAGTTCCGAAGGCTGGGACCCACGATCCAAGCGTTGACAAGTTTCATTTCTTTCGAATTATGAGATCCCCTCTTTTTGAATTGCAAGTGTCTGTGGGATTTTGTGTGTTGGGCAATGTGAGATAGGATCTCACTGTATAGCTGAGCCCAGGCTAGGCTCATCTGGAACTTTCCGTGCAGCCTGGATTACAAAATGTGTGATCCCCCTGTCTTGATGTCTTCTGTTCTTAGATTACAAGCATGGGCTGCCATGTCTGCTCCAAATCAACCACTTTGTACATCCTCACATGTTTTTCCTGTGTTTTCAGTGTTTGGAGTCCATTTTGCATCTGTCATTTCTTTACAGACCCTATCTTCAAGCACAGTCCCACTCGGAGGTGCTAAAGATGGCTTCCGTGTGGTTTACGCGCGCGGTCTTCCAGTACCGCCCCTTTCTGGGATTCTGCTGATGGCAGCTTTCTGTGGATTAGATGTGGCTTCTGTCCCACCATGCTTTAAAAATTTGGTCCTCATGGAAGAACCACAGGAAGGTAGTTGTGGAAGTTTAAACAGTAGTACCCTTAGTGAAGAGTTCCTGGAGACCTGGAGAAGCCCAGGTTGGAGGGGTCGCAGAGAGGTCTCGTGGTCCCGTATGGCAATGCATCAGTAGGCGATGTAGGTCAGGAGAGCGCTTAGCAGAGTCAGAGCTCTGCGAACCTCCTGAACTTCAAGCTAAGTAAGATTCTTCCCTTCCTAAGTAGATGCCCTGAATATTTTGTGATAATAATGAATGGTGGCTAACCTAAGACTTTGAAATATGAATTTTGGGGGGGGGGAGACAATTAAGCTGACGGCAGGGAGGCAGGCACCCCAGTCTGTGTTTTCCACCAGCAGGAAGCTTGGGCATCTGTATTCTATTCTCCTCATTCAGACCCTTTGACAACTATGTATTACAAACAAGGCTCGAACAACTCCAACACACATATACAGTGACTTAATTAATACTTTAAGCTTATCCTGAGACAAGAGATTCCCAAAGAAACTTGCGATTATTATAGATTGTAAAGGCCTGCCGTAGGGAGTGTGGGGTTCCTTGACTCCTTCAACAGAACCAACTTTGTCATCTTCGTGGACCGTGTTCCGTTTTGGAGGTGGCATTGTCTTTAAATAGTTAGTAATTGGTACCTCAGTGCGCTCCAGCACTTGTCACCCCTCACAGCTCCTCTCCTCTTAAGACACAGCATCTGTGGTGAGATATGGTGGCTTACCCTCCATCTGTGGGCAGCGAGTCTGGTACGCCAGCAACTACTTAGCTTACAGAAAGAGGAGGAGGTCCCCATGCTGTTGACGAGGGCAACTCCTGGGAATTATTTTTCCCGTGAGTCAAAATAAGTTTGCTTCTTATGGAAAACAGCAGCAGCAGCAGCAGCAGCAGCAGCAGCAGCAACAACAACCACAACAGCACAAAGTCCTAGGGAAACTGCATGTTCCGATGAGTGCTTGTAAGTTTTTACTTTGAAAGAAAAAAGATGGACTTTCTTTGCTACGTGGAGTGACGACCATTAAGATTGGTCTAGTTACTTCAGAATCTGGCTGACTTATTTGATAACCAAAACACAGATAACCTGGTTTTCTATAAAGTAAAGGAAGCACTGAAAATATACTTTCCCCTGAAACAAAATATAGACGTGGCCTACAGGAAGATTTTAAAACGTGTGGCCATCACTAATCAATCACTATTCATGAAATAAGTACAAACAAAAACCGGTATGAGCTATTGAACTGTTTCTGTTAGGAGAGGCATTATTGAAAAACAAACCAAAGCAAGATGGGAGTTCCTCAAAATGTCGAGCTGCTGTACAATCTAGTAATCCTGTTTGTGGGAGTGTGTCCAGAGCCAACAAAGGAAACATCCCAGGGGTAGTTTCACCTCTGTGTTCACTGCAACATTACCACAGTTGCCAAGATAAGAATATATAACCCAAGACAAATGGATAAAAAGTCCATAATATCACAAGCATTTATACATGCATACACGTACACACACACACACACACACACAAACACATACGTGTTGTTTAGCCATACGAAAGAATGAAGCACTGTCATAGTTGGGAGCTTTAATGGATCTGTAAGACATTTGTGTTAAGGGAAAGAAGTCAGACTTAGAAACAACAAGCGCTGACTAGGTCATTTAGTTGTGAAATCTAGAAAGTCAAAACTCATAGAAACGATAGTGGAACCATGGTTGGAAGGAGAGAGGGAGGGGAATGGAGAGAAATTGAAAAGCTTTATCTTATAAGATGAACAAGATCTGAGGACTGAAGGGAGGGTGGCATGGACAGTCTTCAATGTGTTAATTTGACTAGAAATTAAGGCACAGTGTGCATAACTTATCAAATCATCATCTATATACTTTGAATATCTACAGTCTTTACTCACCAAATATTTTGAAAAGGAACTTGATACTGAATGTTCTCATTTCGTCAAACTGTTGATATAAATATGGGAGGAGCTTTGCATTCTCGTGGGCCAAACAGCAGAGTGTGGTGTTTAATCAGGACTTCTTAAAGAAGGACCTCTTAACCTGCTTTGTGTTACCATAGCCAAATAACGTTGGTTTGGTAACTTGTGAACAGCAGGGATTCATTTCCTACCTTTCTGGAGCTAGGGAGTCTCAGGTTAAAGGCAGTGCATCTCCCGAAAGTTCTCCCTGCTCTGTCTTTCCATGGAAAGGGACAAAGATCTCTCGATCTTTACCAAGAGAGACAGAGAGAAAATTGGCATTGACCTTGCTTTTATAGTGACTATTCTTGTGGCATTAGGTTGCAGAGAGAATAGCTTGTGTCTCTATGGATGTGGCACCTGTCAATATAAATCTGATGGCCTATAGCTTAGGCAGGAAATAGGGGGTGGGACATCTGGGAAGCAAAGAGGATTCTGGGAGAATGCCAGGGGGAGATTCACCTGGGAAGATGGGATGAGGACAGATGTGTGGTACCAGCCACGTGGCAGAATGTAGACTAGAATAAATATGGTTATTTTAAGTTATAGTCTAGTCAGAGGAGAGCCTAGCTATATGGCCACGATATTTGTAAATATGTTTTGAGCCTGAGTCCTATGGCTTGGAGAATGGGGCTGGGAGGAAGAACTCCATCTAACTTCTACATGAATTCCACTCCCAGGATGAAGACATTAATCCATCTATGGAGGCAGAGTCCTCGTCATTTGATGACCCGTCTACTCACTGCTGCAACTGAGATTAACTTTCCAACTTAACTCTCAAAACATATGGGGGCTGGAGAGGTTTTCTCCTCAGACACTAACGAGAACCAGCTGGGAAAAGGGAATTTCCTGCATACACTTCACCTGTGGGGGATTTTCTTGATTGATGGTCAATGTTGGAGAGTCCAGCATCACTGTGGATGGTGCCGCCCCCTGGGAAGGTGGTCCTAGATTGTATAAGAAAGAAGGGGATTGAGTCTGGAAGGGGAGAAAAAAGTCAATGCAGATGTAGAGAGGGGGGAGAGGTATAAATAATAGCAATGCTGTTTGAAAGACACCTTAAGGAAGCATTTTATGTTAACATAAAATCACAAATAACACATATGATAGACTTAATAGATGTCAACTGAAGTCATACTAGTTAGCTTGACAGTCCTCCCCCAACAGCCATAGACGAGCTAACAAAACGCTCAGCACCAGGCACGAGAGAAACCCATTTTTGAGTTATCGATCAAGGGATACCAAAAGACTTCTAAAACTGAAACTCTGATAGGCTATTGCTGTTGCCCGTGGTGACCTTCCAATGGATGAAGGTAAAGTCCCTATTGCTGACGAGAAAATGGACTCCAGACCTGGGACTTGGAAAATTTGAGATGGATCTGACTTGAAAACCTCCTCCCCAAGGACTTAGCTTTTATATGACCAGTTGTGTTATGCAAGCTGCCAAAGTGGGGGGGGGGGAGAAATCACTAGCCCAACTCAGCTATGATGCTTTTAAACCACAACAACGCCCAGCTCTGCCAGATACTCCTAAATGTGCAATAGTGGTACCCATATTCTGGTGGTAACCAATAGTGGTTTAATTGGACTTCATGTCTGCTCAACTGCAGGGAAATTATGCCTGATACTAGAAACCTACTCGATTACTTGTCACTAATGAGGCCACTGAGGCTACCACCACTTCAGCAGACCAGCAAAATTCCTAAACTGCCTTCTAAATACTTTATACACAAGGAGAAGTGTGACTCTTGCCCCCCCCTTTTTTTTAACACAGATGGTTAAATATAGAGAGTGACTGATCACAGGGTGCGGAGCCTGATGAATAAATACACAATCGACTCTTGGGGATCCTGGAACATCATGGAAATGGGGGCAGAAAGATCACAAGAGTCAGAGGTCAGAGAAGTCTGCTGTGAGATCGTGTCTCTTAGAAATGACAGATTATATTTCTATAATCTCATAATAATATGGCTGCTTAAGCAAATTCCGAAGGACAACAGCAGTGGTAGCCGTGCTAATGTGTAAGGGGAAAAAGTCCTCCAAACTACCCAGTATATGAAGTCAGTTGGATAATCAGGACCAAAGCCAAAGCAGACAGGCTATAGCTTTCACCAGTGAAACCTATGGATTTTTTTTAAACCGCCTGACGCGCTTGTCATTTAGAAGAACACAGCATCTGGTCATTCTGATTTGATGTTGTGATTGTGTGTTCTGCCTTCAGTTGTAGAAGTTGGCATTGCCAGGTATTTAGTGGTGTATCCTCAGGGCAGCTCCTGCACATGCTATCACATGTGATTTAGGCACATGCTGTCACATGTGATTTAGGCAGTAATACCATTTTCGTACATCAGAGCATATACATTATTACTTACCTTTTTTTTTCAAAAGAAAGATAAGTAATCCTATCCTTAGATAATCAAAGCCACTCGTGTACAGCATTGGGAATGTGCTTAGCACAAACATGTGCTGTGCTTGAAAATTCTGGGATAGTTCATTTCATTTTAGGTGTGTTTTATGACGGTTAAACAATGTAGACGAGCCAGGCATGGTTGGGGCACTGCTCAAGTTCAGGCACCTGGGATGCAAAGCAGGACAATCAGGGATCTGGTGTAAACCTACTTGATACAGTGGGTTCCAGAGCACTGCAGTGAGGCCTTGTCTCAAAAAGTACAAAGGAAAAGAAATAAACAAAACCCCAAGCAGACAATGAGAGAGAGAGAGAGAGACAGAGAGAGAGAGAGAGAGAGAGAGAGAGAGAGACAGAGACAGAGACAGAGAGAGAGACAGAGAGAGAGACAGAGAGAGAGAGACAGAGAGAGAGACAGAGACAGAGACACACAGACATACAGAGACATACAGACACACAACACAGAGAGAGACACAGAGACACAGAGACAGAGATAGATAGAGATATGACTGTGATTTTATTCTTAAAAAATGGATATTTTATTTATTAACATTTCAAATGTTATCCCCTTTCCAAGTTTCCTCTCTGCAAACCCCTATCCCATTCCCCCTTAACCTGATTCTATGAGGGTGCTCCTCCACCCTCCCACTCACCCACCCACCAACCCCCACCCTACCCAGCTAGCATTCTCCTTCCCTGGGGTATCAATTTCCTACAGGATTAGGCTCACCCTTCCCCACTAAGGCTAGACACTTTAAACTCATATTAAAAACGCTGTTCTTCAGTAAAACCCCACTATCTCTCCTGAGAATTAAGGTCCTCAAATGTCCTGCTTCCTCGTGTTCTATGTCCTCTCTGAGGTTAGGAAGAACTGCAGGGCGGGGCACAGAAAGCCATGCACAACTTTGTGGCTTGGTTGAGTTCTGATTGTGTGGGAAGTGGGTGGACAGAGGTTAGGAACAGTTAAGCAGCATGAGGTAAAGCCAGGGAAAGAGACTCATATTCCTATGTACCATACACAAAACACTGGGCTGCGTCTTGAAGCTTCCCTACGATGTTTGGTGTTCCAGGAGGGAATTGAAGCATGAGAAGGCATGAGGCTTACCATTTAGAAAAAAATGCTGTCCTGTAGGGATGGATGAAAATGAAGAAAACTTGGTGACTTTGTCATAACCAGATAAAAAGTAACAAAGGTCTAAATTGGAGCCCAGAGGCTGAAGAAGAGGGTGTGATGTGAGCCAAATTGAGTGAGAGAGGGACACACACACACACACACACACACACACACACACACACACACACACTACATCACTACATTACCTGACTGGGTCTATAGTTTACTTAGAATTTCTACTTTGTGGCTATATTAATAAACTGATAAACACTTTACTATGTTTTCTTTTGTGAACCACTTTGTCATTCTCTAAAATAGCTGGTCTGATGACACGCATATGGGTACCAACCAGGCATCGCCCTAAGACTGATGCAATGTGAGTAAGCAGCTGACCCACAGAGGGTACGACTCTACTTAAAATATGATGTAGTTGACGCTGATTGCTGTATTGGAGAACAGGGAGAGGGAAATAATATGATTGAACAGTGAACAACCAACACACAAAGAAAGGTGTTTGTGTTTTCCTCATGTGACTTGGTTAGTGACTGTGAACATGAGGGAATGGAGGAATCTGGGGGGAAAGACTATGCTAGAGCTGAGCAGGAACAGCTGGAGGTTTATCTCAAAGAAAAGAAAAACAAAATGACAACAACAACTAAATCACACACACACACACACACACACACACACACACACACACACACTGACCTTCACTAGTGGATTTTTTGTTTCCCCCTGAGCAACGGAAAATCTCAGTGTTCTGCTTTCTAGAAAAGTCCTTGCAATGCTACTTTTTCAAACTTCCGAAAGTAGGACACAGAGAAGGAAATCTTCCAAGGGTGGAATCAGCTTCTGGTATGCACTTTGTCACTTTGCATGCACCCCATCTGCCATCATCACAACCTTGATGTCTCCAGCAAATTCCCTTCTTCACCTCCAGCTTGTGGGGATCCTAGAAGCCAGGAGCTTTGTGGCATGTTAAGTAGACATCCCCCCTGCACCTCACTGCTATGCAGAAGGCTCATTGCCACCAATTTCTTAAGTTACCACACTTAGGTGACAGGGATTTGGGGGCTGGAGTTAGGCCCTGCTTAGTTTCCTATGCTGTAAGATTAGTACCATTTCACGGAATATTGAGTCAATTCAGAATCAGAATCTAACAGAATCTCTACATCTTCTTATTTTGTTTAAATTAAATGCTGTTATTATATTTAACCAATTATGAGTGCTACAGCTATCTCCTGTGTTGTGATGCTCAGTGTTCTAGCAATACACGAGTATTGAGGTCCTCCTGGAGATTGTTACTGTCCCACAGAATAAGTGAATTTGACAGCAATTCTGAAAATACAGAAGTCTGGAATTTATCCTGAGAGATATATTCTCTGGATCTGGTAAAGAATGTGTATTTTTAAATAAGTATGTTGTAAGGTTTTGCATGATTTGCTTCTCAGCCTTTTGCCAGTGTAGAAAAAAACACCCAATGAAAAGGACTTTGCTGAGAGAGTGCGATTTTGGTTCATGGTTTCATGATCCCTGGTTGTCTGGTTAAGTCGGATATGGAACATGTGGGAATCACATTTGGAAAAACACTGACAGGAAATCCATAAGGTCGCAATAAAGGCATCGACCTGAACACTCTGGGTCCAAAGGCGTCCTGACACCCTCAGCCAAGGGAGGCACAGGGAGACTGAAAGGGAAGGAGTTTATGTAGGGGGTCATATGATCCGAGAGGGTGAAGTTGCAGTAAACCTTTTGTCTTTGTCTTTTGTCTCTAAAACCTCAGGGGCTTCCTTTTCTGTTGTCAGCAGGGAGCACATGTATGTGGTGTGCATGTATCTGTATCAGTGTAGGTTTGTGTGCATGGGTTATAGTCCTCCATCACTGTTCACCTTATTGATGGAGGCGGCGTCTCTAGCTGAGCTGGGAGCTTGCTATTTTCATGTAGTCTAGCCAGCCAGCTTGACCTGTGGATTCCATCTCTGCCCTCCGAGTGTTGGCATCCAGATGGCTGCTGCTCCTACAAGGCTCTTACATGGGTTACTGGATGTGAACTCTGGTCCTTCCATGTGCATAGCAAGTCCTTTCCACCCCGAGCAGAGTCTCAAACATTTGTTTTAGTATTTTCTACTAAATGATTATACCCGGAAACTTTGTGGGTTTTGTGTATCTCTTCCCATTTGTAGACATGTTGTAATTAAATAGCGCTTTTCTTTAAAGCTCGGCTTTCATCCTGGCTCCTTATTTTTGAATTTCAGTAACTCCATATGTTTTTCCACCCTCTTCAGTGAACAAGCTCTTTCTCTTAAGCGTGAACTGAAAGTACAACCCTTTCCCTCCCTGCTCCTCCCCCAGACATTGAATGCATTGTTTGCTTCTGTCCTTTAGAAAGGAAGGCTTGGGATATTGTTTTTGCCAAAGAAGACTGCAAAGGGAGTATTCAGCTGGGAACCAAAATGCCTTCTTATTAGCGATCCACTAGCTTTGATGGGTTTCCTGACAAGTGTCTCAGACTTGGGAAACTTACTAACAGAAGCAGACTGTCGAGAAGGAACTCTTGATACACAGATACAGAGGGTAATGCAGGCTAATTTTATGTTTGTCTTTGAATTTACATCTTGATGTGGAGAAAGCACAACATTTATGACAGTTTATCAAAATGTGGAGCTGAGTGGATGAGTTGTGTTATCTTTGCAGAGAAGACTGATGTGAGAACACTGTTCATTGTAATGAAAGAAAATGCTATATGGTAAGTTGCATCCGCCCCTCATGTCATGTGTTAAGGCTTAGCCCCTAATATGATGGTATTTGGAGAGTCAGTTTGAAGGGTGTTCTTAAGGCTAATGTGATCCTTAGGATTGTTTTGGTGCCTTTATAAAACAACAGGAGATTTTTTTCTTCTCACTTCCTACACACACACACACACACACACACACACACACAAACACACACATGCATATGCACAAACACAAAATCACATACATACAGCCATCCACACATATACACATACATACACATCCATGCATCCAGATACACATACATACATATACATATAAACATGCATACACACATATTCACATACATACCCACATATCCACACACACCTGTACATATAAATTCACACACATACTTACACAGACATCTACGTATACACATGAATATATATACACATGAAAGCACACACATGAGTGCACACACATGAATACACACAGAGATCTAAACACACTTGCACACAATATACACCTACAGATCCACATACACATGAATACATATACACACATATGAATACATACAAATGAATACATACAGAGATCCATACATATTTGTATACAACATACACATATGCATACACACAGATCCATACAACATGAATACATATACATCAATCTGAATACATACATACATATGCACACATCCACATCCACACACATATATCCATACACACATGCATATACATACACACATCCACAAATATACATGAATTTACATACAGTTCTATACACTCACACATGCATGTATACACAGACATCCACAAACACACATGAATACACACATGCATATATACAATACACACATACATCCATAAACACATGAATTTATACACACATCCATACAGAAAACATATGCATATATACACACATCCACAAGCATACATGAATATACACACATTCACACACATGAATACACACATACAAACACTTATATACACTTACACAAACACACCTGAATATATACACATATCCACACAACACACATATACATCCACACACATGCATGCACAGACACACACACACACACACATGCATACACACATACACATACCCACATGCTTACACACATACACATACCAAGGAAAGGCACAGGGAGGACAGATTAAGAGAATACTGCTGCCTTTGATCACCCTCACCAGATGCCTGACTCTTAGGCTGCAGTCTCAAACAATATGACACAGTACGTTTCACAGTACTGCGAACCACAGTGTCTATAGGGTATTATAGTATGGTGGTAGCCCAGGTTGATTAAGAGAAATGTGCTTTCCATCACTGACACTGGACCCAGACTCTGCTCATTCTGTTGCCCTAACCTCTTGAAGTTCTGTAATTGCCACAAGACTCCATTGTCCTCTTTTCACAATATAAGGCGGCTGAGATCTCTTCCAGTGGTTGGCGTCTTTGATTCTCGTCACATAGAGAAGTGAAAGACCTCAGTGAGTGGAAGAGAAAGCTCAGGCCTTGGTTGTTATATGCTGTGTGTCTCAGGGAATGGCTGGAAGTGTGCTCTGCTTTATTTCTCTTCGTGCTACACTGGTATATGAGTTTTAAATTTTTAAACATGAACAATGCATTGTTTAAAATTATAGACCTGCTCTACTGGGAAAATATTACTCACTTGGACAACACGGAGCTTTTCAGAATAAAAACGATGATTTTTACCGCACTGAGGTGATTTATCACTAGAATGTCCTGAGGTTTTTGTTTTGTTTTGTTTTTTGTTGTTGTTTTTGTTTTGTTACTATATCTCAGTATTTTCCAAAGCATTTATTAATAAGCAGTGTCAGTATGAATACATAGTAATACTTTTTATAAACTCTGGATTTCCAAGTGTTGCCTGTATATGGTAAGAAGTACCTAATCTTAAGTTTATAATGAAAAGTTTCTCTGTTCCTCTTCTCCACTCCCGATTATATACCCAAAGGCAACATTCTTCAATTGCTAATTTCTTTGAAGATTTCCTTGATAACTTTAGGTATGGATTTTATCTAAATAGGGTTCTCTAAGTAAAGGCTAAGTCAGGGTCCTTAATCAACAGGTTATACTAAATGTTTATTTAAAAGTGAGGTTGATATTACATTCACTCTCCTGTATCCACTGTTAGTATTCCAGTTTGATAACTACATACTCTTAGTTTTCATACATTTTTGTAATTTAAAACAGTGTCATCAAATGCTTTTCTTTTAAACGTTCTTTCTCTATTTTTTCATAAGATCATGAAGTCTACGTGGCAGTTGATGGGTGCTCTCCTTGCTTCCCTCGCGCATGCTCTCCTCGCCTTTCCTGCTTCTGTCTGCTGCAAGCGTTGTTACATTGTTAGCATTAACATTTACATCTTACGCAAACACAATATCTTCTATGTATAGAAGAACAATGAGATAATGTTTTATATTTTATTTTTAAACAAGTTAGGAGACTCTAGATATTCCTTTTAAAAATTTTTCTTTAATCTTTTTTTTTACACTTCAGATTTTATCTTCCTTCCGGTTTACCCTCTGACTGTTCACATCCCACACCTCCTCCCCAAACCTCTGTCTCCACCAGGAGGATGTCCCCACCCACCCCATCCTCCACCCACCAGACCTTCCCTCAGCTTGGGGCCTCAGTCTCTTGAGGGTTAGGTGCCTCTTCTCTGACTGAGCCCAGACCCTGCAGTCCTCTGCTGTATATGCATTGGGGCCCTCATATCAGCTGGTATATGCAGATTTTTCTATAAAAAATGGAAATTGGAAGTTTCCCGGTTAGGCAATTTTAGATAAAAAAATGACATCTATTTTTAAATTCATTAAGTAGGTAATTAATATCCAAATTCATATTTTACCTGCGTGTACGTCTGTGTGAAGGTGTCAGATCTCGGAGTTACCGAGAGTTGTGAGTTGCCTCATGGGTACTGAGACTTGAATCCATTTCCTCTGGAAGTGCAGTCAGTGTTCCCATCCTCTGAGCCATCTCTCCAGCCCCAACATCTGTTTGAATGGTGATGGGAGGGAAGTATGTGGCTATTCCGTACAGTGCTTTTTAAAATTGTTATTGAATATTTTCTTTATTTACATTTCAAATGTTATCCCCTTTCCCAGTTTCCCCTCCGGGAACTCCCTGCCCCCTGCCTCTGTGAGGGTGCTCCCCTGCCCACCCACCCACTCACTCCAGCCTCCCCTCCCTGGCATTCCTGTACAGTACAGCATCAAGAAGTCACAGGAAAAAAAGGGCCTCTCCTTCCAGTGATGCCAGACAAGGCCACCCTCTGCTACTATGCGGCTGGATACCCCAACACACTAGAAAAGCAAGATTCAGATTTAAAAATCACTGCTCATGATGATGATAGAGGACTTTAAGAAGGACATAAATAACTCCCTTAGAGAAATAGAGGAGAACACAGGTAAACAAGAAGAAGCCCTTAAAGAGGAAACACAAAAATCCCTTAAAGAATTACAGGAAAACACAATCAAACTGGTGAAGGAATTGAGCAAAACCATCCAGGATCTAAAAATGGAGATAGAAACAATAAAGAAAGCACAAAGTGGGACAAACCTGGAGATAGAAAACCTAGGAAAGAGATCAGGAGTCATCGATGCAAGTATTACCAACAGAATACAAGACACAGAAGAGAGAATGTCAGGGGCAGAAGATACCCTAGAAATCATCAACACAACCATCAAAGATAATGTACAACATAAAAAGCTGTTAGCCCAAAACATCCAGGAAATCCAGGACACAATGAGAAAATCAAACCTAAGGATAATAGGTATAGAAGAGAGTGAAGATTCCCAACAAAAAGGGCCAGTAAATATCTTCCACAAAATCATAGAAGAAAACTTCCCTAACCTAAAGAAAGAGATGCCCATGAACATACAAGAAGTCTACAGAACTCCAAATAGATTGGACCAGAAAAGAAATTCCTCCCGTCACATAATAGTCAGAACACCAAATACACAAAACAAAGAAAAATGAGGGAAAAAGGTCAAGTAACATATAAAGGCAGACCTATCAGAGTTACACCAGACTTCCCACCAGAGACTCTAAAAGGGAGAGGATCCTGGGCAGATGTAATACACACCCTAAGAGAACACAAATGCCATACAGTACTTTTTTAAATGGTTTAGCATAGGGGCTGGAGAGATGGCACAGCAGTTAAAAGCACTTACTGCTCTTGCAAAGGACCCAGGTTTAGTTCCCAGCACTACATGGTAGCTCACTACTGTCTGTAACTCTAGTTCTTAGAGATCTGATACTTCTGACCTCTGTGAGCTCCTGCATGTACTTGACACACATACATAAACTCAGGTACACATATACAATAAAATAAAATACAACACAAAACCGACCTAGGATAAACACAATGCCCACAAAGAGCACCATGATATCATTTAAATCATTTTAAAAATTGCATTACGTTATTATATTTGAATTCTGCCATGCTTCAAAAGTTTAGAATGTATATTGCTCCAGATGCGTTCCTTATAACTCTCTTAGTTACTGAATTTAGAAGACATATGCCTTTATTATGTCCCTGCCATGCCATGCTTGAAATTATCCCTGTAATTCAGAGAAAGAAAACTGCGGGAAGCTCTTCCTAGCTTCATAACAAAATTTTCACACCTGTTAAGATTGCATCAGTGGTAGTAGCTTGGGAAGAAGGGGACCCCTTTTCCTAATAGTGTCTTGGGCTTTGAATCCTGTCTGCTGAAGCCTGTAGGAGGTTTCGGTTGCTTGTGAATACATGACTGTGTTTTTCATTATGTTAAACAATTCTACTGCTGTTTGCTTTTGTGGTCAGATTTTCTGTGTGGTTCCTAGGGAGTTAGTTCCACACCCCTTGGTAACGAGGAGATGTTCTCTAACTTCCCCTCCTATTTAGCATTTCATATCCTGCAGACATAAATCCTGGTGCTCTGCTCAGCTTGCACAGCTCTGTGTATCTTCCCTTCCCTAAGGGTAGTTCTGTCGCTCATGAGGTAAGATCGATACAGAGTGGGCTTCTGTAAGACAGGCTAACCCTGCACCCGACACAGGACTGGTAACACCTTTAGTGGCTCCCGGTTCGCCATGTTCACTGCAGCTATGAGGCTAAGACCAGGATTTGATCTTTGCAGCCGTTGGGGTTACAAGGAGCTGTCAGGGTCTTTACACTTCTCCCCGTGTCCGAAGGTTTTATTTTTACAACAGATTTCAGGGGGATTTCACTTTAAAAATCCAAAACTTCAGATTAAGCCACATTACTCTTTAAAAAAAAGAAAAGGAATAGATGTTACTAATGTTTTAGTCTTCACTAAGCTGGGGGTCCACCTCCCGTGCTTTCGTGCTGTTGTCTTTGTATTCTAGGACGCTTATCATTTATGAGATAGCAAATACTCCTTACGTGCATTTCATTGAATTAAGAACCATCCCAGAGGGAGGCGGCCTTCAGTCCTGTTTTATGTATGGGAAGCTATAGGAGGAGAGGCCTTAGGTCTCTCACCCCAAGGTAGACAGAAACTAAAGAATGAAGCTGTAGTTAATCCATGTAGTTAATTCATCCAGAACGTGTTATACATTGTACTCAGCGGTATGTGTCCTAGTGAAGTGGCTTTTTTTTCCCAGTGAGACTCTCTGACACCCCCCCCCCCCCAGTTTACTAACACATTTTCGTTTAGGTCTGACTGATGCTGCACTGTATGGATGTAGTGTGACTGGCTCTTTAGTCAGCTCCTGAAGACATCTCGATCGCTTCAAGTTTTAGCCATTCGGCAAAAAGCTTCTGTGAGCATGTGTGCGAGATCTTGCATGGTCCTACATGCTCAACTCCTTTAAACAAACAACCAAGAGTGGAATTGCGGGATTGGGTGGGGCATCACTTACGTCCCTGTGGTTGCGATAAAACATGGTGACCAAAAAATGAACCTATGGAATGAAGAGCTAATTTTGGCCTGGAGTTCCTGACCAGTAAGAGTCCCCCAGGATGGGGAGGCCTTGTCTTGATAGGGATTCCATTAAGTGACAGGTGTCTGGCAGGTACAGGAAGCTTAGAGGCCACGTCTCCACCCACATGCAGAGAGGAGAGAGTAAACGGGATGTGGGGGCGAGCTTATCAACTCTCAACGTTCGTCCCCATTGATTTACTTCCTCCGGTGAGGCATGTCACCTCCCCAAGTAGCACTGCTAAGTGTTCCATACCCCGAGTTTGGGGGAGGGGGGGTTCCTTATTCAGACGACTACATGTGGTAAGAGGATGTTTAATTTTGGGAGAAACCAATAAATGGGCAAAGAATGAGGATCCCTGTTACTTCCCACGCTCACCACGCTCACCACGCTCACCACGCTCACCACGCTCACCACGCTCACCACGCTCACCACGCTCACCACGCTCACCACGCTCACCACGCTCACCACGCTCACCACGCTCACCAGTGGGGGTGCTTCGGATGGGAACGGTTCTGTGCGTTGTAGGTGTGTGTTGGTCCCTCTTCCGTGTTTGAACTGGCAGTTCCCGACCTACGTGTGATGTGGAACATTACCTCACGTGGTTGTTCGTCAGGTTCTGTCTTCTTTGCTGTCTGTTCCGGACATTGGGGTAGCCTTGAATTAGGTCCATTGTTTCTTAGCGACGCGTTTTAAGATTTCTTTGTATATTTTGGACAAAGCTCCCTTATCAGGTGTGTCTTTTGAAACAAAAATCTCCTTTCCCCAGTTTGCGTTTCATCTGCCTGTTCTTTAGATTTTTGCCTTTCTGGACCAAAGTTTTTAATTTTGGTCAAGTCCAACATAATGATTTTTGTTGTTGTTGTTTTTTTTTTTTTTTTAAATTCATTGATCATGACATTGTTGGTGAACCTAGGACACCACTAACTGAGCACAATAATTTGTTAAACGTAAGGGCCAGTTTAGTCCCCAATAACTCATACACAGATACACAGAAACAGACACACACACACACACACACACACACACACACACACACACACACACACTTTGCTACATCAAAGAATGTCTTAGGTTTCTATTGCACTGATAAACTTTGTGGCCAAAAGCAACTTGAAAAAGCCAAGACAGGAAAGCAGAAAAGGAACCTGGAGGCGGGACCTAAGGCTGTGATTGTGGAGGAGGGAGGGATGCCCATTGTCTTGCTCCTCTTGGCTTCCTTCGTTTTCTTTCTTCTGTATCACAAGACCACCTGCCCAGAGATGGCGCTGCCCACTCTGGGACCGGATCCTTCCACATCAATCATCAGTCATTGATCCCCAACCAAGAGAACGCTGCACACACTTTGTCTACAGGTAAACCTGGTGCAGGGACATTCTCAACCAAACTTCCCTCTTCCCGAGTTGCACTGGCTTATGTCAAGATGACAGAAAAACAAAAATGAAAGTATTAACCAGCATGCGAGACAGACTAGACAATTCCCCCATGTATTCTGGGAATGTTACCCTTTTGTTCTCTGGGAATGTGCTGCCATTTTGTGGCTCATACTTGGTTGAACAATCTATTTTGAGTTAAGTTCTTTAAAGGGCACGTGATCTGGGTCTAGAGCCATTAGTCTAGTGAGGGTGGTTATATCATTGGTTTTATGGATGTTACAAGGTATTTGGTGTTTGACACATTATTTTTGGGGCTCATCCATTTATACTTTCATTTTCATGATTCGTTTGATTTGTTTCCCTTGGATTTATTTTGTTCTTTTGCTGGTTTCATTGATTAGAAACCCGGATTATTGATTTTAGATCTCTCTTCTAGAACTCTCCGTGCACTTAACCAATGTCCACACATTGAATTTTCAATTTTAGTTCACAACACTTTAAAGTTTTCTTGAGATTTCTTTTTTTGGTCCAGATATTCTGTACTGTGCTCAGTGGAGAAACACATTTTCTAAGCATTTTGGAATTGTCCAGACATATTTCTTCATGATGGATACGCTAAGGGTATTAATAGAGAAGGTCACAGCATATAAGCATAAGTGGGTAATTTAAACATTCTGTCAAAGTCTTGGTCTGATGCTTAGAATAAATAGTCTTGCTGCATCTGACGTCTCGGTCATTCTTTCTTAGTTATGTGTTTAGTCTTGTTACAAGTTCCTTTTAGTATGTATCATTATGTTCTATTGGAAGATAGGCATGGTGTCTTGGTAGAGGCAACTGGGGTAGGTAAGTAGACATTTAGTGGTGTGGGGCAGAGGGCATGCTCTATTTGTAGGACTGGATGCAGTCTTGGTGAACCTTTGGCCTCAGAATTCAGCTGAGCTTCCCGTTTATACCTCTGCATCTGGTGGGGCAGGAAGCCTAAGAGCAAGGCTCTGTTGTGTTTAAGCTCTGCTTGCCTTCCTCCTGTTAAAATCGAGGGTGGGGGAAATCGATTGGTTAAAATCGATTGGTTAGTCACTGGGAGAAGCTGGTTAGGGTGCTAAAATTAAACCTGTAAGCATGAGAGGCTCCCCGCACCCTGTTTCCCTGGAGGTTTTACATCTCAGGGTTGCCTGTGCTGAGCCTCCAGTAATCTGTCAGCTACAGCTCAGGTGTTCCCACCCAGCACTGGTTCCCATGGAGGGGTTTCCTCTTGAGGGTTTCTGTTCTGGCAAGCCCTGCTTCTCTGTGTCTGCCTCTCTGATCATGAAGACAGCCGTTGGTCCTGTGACCTCATTTCTCTGACTGATCTAAGAAGGGGCGTTTTTTTCATTTCTCACAGCTCAGAAACATTTCTAGAAACAGGAAATACGCTCAGCTCATAACCTACAGTTTGCCACCAGTTGCTGAATTGACTCCTGTGTGGTGATAGAGTTTGGATATATATGAGTGAAAGGACTTGTGATTATTACTTTATTGGAGTTCAGTTCTAGTGTGTAAGATAAGTGGAGTCGGGTGGGGAAACGAGGAGAACTGATGAGTGTGGTTAACAGCCTGACCACTCCTTAAGTTCTTGCTCAATTCTGAGAAGTCCTTGAAAAAGCCATATAAACAATTACCGTTCAATAGGGTCTGAGAGGTGGGAATCGGGCTTAATCTACTGACCTCGTCTCCTCATTGAAAGTTCACTCTGCAGTGATAAGACAGATTTCAAGGAATGATATATATATATATATATATATATATATATATATATAAACACACACACTATATATGTCCCCCCCCCCCGAGCATTCTCCTGAAAGAAAGTAG
Organism: Rattus norvegicus; assembly: GCF_021556685.1. Classification (NCBI taxonomy): domain Eukaryota; kingdom Metazoa; phylum Chordata; class Mammalia; order Rodentia; family Muridae; genus Rattus; species Rattus norvegicus. Next base: position 113,608,700 of record NC_141542.1, read on the forward strand.
GGTTTGAATGAATGCTTGGGTATGAATAACCCATTTTTAACGGTCAGTGATCAGTGATCTCAGGAAGCAAGAGTGAGGGGTTTGAAAGAAAGAAGAGGAAGGAAAAAGTAAAGGTCAGTGAGATATATGACTAAGTTCCCTGCAGTGTGAAGATGTGTGAGAATTACGTAGAATGCCTCTCTGAATTGATAATCCAATGCGAGGGAGCCTGGAGGAGTGTTCACCCAGTGCTCCACCCCATGTAAACTGTTAATTGCTCCTGGTGGCCATTCATTTCTTGCAGAGTGCATGTACGTGGGCATCTGGGATTTTGGAGAAGGTTTCTAGTTAGAGAGATCTTACATTCCAGAGTAATACCAAGATTACATGCAATAGTTCACGAAGGCAGGCTGGAAGAATGTGACACGGATGCCTCGGGGATAAGAACATCGGGAGAAATGACAGAGTGTCATTTCTTTTGTGGGTAATATGAGGTTGTATCTGTAGAATGGCATCACATTCTGACAGGGGGCCTAACACACACCCTGAAGAGATCTTCATCTACACATAATAAATTGGAACCAAGCAGGTTTCCTGGTCATAGTTCAATCTGGAACAACAGAAAAGTAAAATGTAATTGCATTTAGGAGGTAGTCAACACGTTTATTTAAATGCTTCTCTAGAAACAATTTTATTTTGGAAGGTTTTAGAGTTGTTTTTCCCCCTATAGTTGTGGAATAACATTTGAAAATTTTATAAGTGAGTACACAAGTCAAGTGAGTTGGAAAAAAAATGTTTGGCTTCTAGTTCTCCTCCTCCTGGTGTGTACACCCACTAAGAGGTGGAGTCTATTTCTCCACCCTCTCAAATATGGACTAGAAGATAACCTTTTATAAGTCTCTAGATAACAAGTCAGCAGAATGGCATTTTTTGAATTCAGAAATGTGGACCTCATCAGGTCTTGCAAGTTCTGTTTTGACATTCAGCAGTGAGACCGTCGTGGAGGTCTAACTTATTGTCAGATGAGCGTCCTTGTGGAGAATGAATGGGTAATATTAGCTGCCAGTACTGATAGCAGACAAGTGCTTAAGCCTAGTGTTGATCTTTCAGTCTTGTTACTCACCAAAGCCCATCACCTGACTAAGAGTAGAGATTGCTACAGCCCAGCCACGAGATCATAAAAAACACTGAGTCATTGTTTCAAGATGCTCAAGTCTAGGTTGTGCCTTATATAGAAAAATATACTATAACACAAATAAGACCCTAATACTCTTTGGAACTAGACCATGCCTCAACTAAATGGATACTAAATAAAATAATATATTAATGCTTTCTGGAGAGTTCTGTATAGAAACTGTAACTGTGGAGTGGCCGTTCCATGATCAGGTGTAATCTTATGAAAGTGATGTCCAGTGAAGTAAGGAGCACATGGTAATCTAAGTAATTTGTGAAACTACAAAAGACAGTGTTTCTGCATCAGCTCTTAGTTTACAGGGAAAGAGTATCAGTGCGGTGACTGTCAAACTTGACCATGTGGATGGTGTAAATTTGCAGCGTGGTCCAACTGTAACTGATTCGGTAAATCATTGCAGTTTCCAAAATGTCCTGAAGGGGAGGGAAATATGCTGGTGGAGCTGAGACTGACAAAGGCTGAGATACTGTGATGCGTCCATGGAATGGCAGTGATGGGAAAGAGAAAAAGCCTAGGCAAGCACACTCCTTATCTTTATGGCTTTGAGTGATTCTGCCATGCCCAAGCAGTCAGAGATACGAGATTATTTTTCCTGATGGTAGGCACATTTTACTTCCTAGTTTTTAATATGTATCAGCAGAAATTTGAATTTTATTATAAAATGGAATCAAAAGGGGTTGGGGATTTGGCTCAGTGGTAGAGCACTTGCCTAGCCCTGGGTTCGATCCCCAGCTCCGAAAAAAAAATGGAATCAAGAGTGAAGGTAAATTTTTACAAGATTGCTAACGAAAAGAATCTATTTGTGTGGGGGTATCTGGAACAGTAAATATGTCCTTTTGTTCTCCCAAAAGAAAAATGATTAACTACATCATGCAGAAAGAAGCAAGAAGAGCCCACATCTACCGAGACTACAAGGAAGGACAAGTACATTTCACTTTTGGTTTTTTGAGGGAGAAAGGCTTATATCGTCACCTAAATGAAGCACTAAAGATACGTGACGTGAAGGAGTCAATTGAAGAGAATGTCGTACTCTTCAAAGCCACACTCGTGCATGGTGTTTAGGGTCAGGGTGCTCTATGCTATGTTATTCTTCCTCAATGCCTTGGAGTTGAAGAAAGCCCTTCAGTTTTTACAGAAACCCATAAAAAGGATCAGCAAGGGTCTCCCCTCCCACTGATGTCACACAAGGTCATTGTCTGCTACCTGTGCAGCTGGAGACATGGATCCCTCCATGTGACTCTTTGGTTGGTGGTTAAGTCCCTGGGAGCTCGGGGTGGTCCAGTTAGTTGATATCGTTCTTCCTATGGGGTTTCGATCCCCTTCAGGTCCTGCAGAGGCTTGGTGCCCCAGCAGAGGGGGATGCTAGAGCAGAGGGGCAGGAGTAGGTGGGGTGGAGGAGCACCCTCATAGAGGAAAGGGGAGAGAGGAGAGGGAGAATGGGATGGGGATTTGTGAAGGGGTAACCGGGAAGGGGGGTACCATTTAAAGTGTAAATGAATAAAATGATTAATAAAAAATGAGTCAGAAAAACATGCAAGAGTTGATGTTACATTTTATGAGTATAAGAGAGGCTATGCACAGTATTCGAATCACAAGTTAATCCAAATAATACACTTTTATAAACACGGTTAAAATTGTGAACTCAAAACCACATCCATCACATTGTCTAAAAGTGAACTTATTTTAGGGAGGTAAAATATTTTACAATAAGGACAACTAGTTCATGCAGTCAAGGGATTGTTTTATTTAATGCCCCAGAACGGAGCCACTCCGCATCTGCAAACAGTGCACTGACTGTTGTAGTCATGATCTTGAGCATTACTGCCTGCACATGTGTCTGGTCACTTAGCGCCAGGCTGGCATCCTCAAAGGACAGCTTGTGGTTCTGCTTACCAGCCAGAAGTGTTTGCAGTGCTGTGCACAGTTGACGGCTCTTCAAATCATCACCATTGAACTGGCATCTATATTTGTTTTCCTCAACTCAGCCACAGAGCAAGCAAGAGCTTCTTCCCAATCTAGTGGCTTGGCTATTTTGTGTGTGGACATAGGTCACAGTGGAAAATATTCCATGTGGTCCCAGGTGACTTCAGGGCACTGAGACATATTTTTAATATGTAGTTGAAAACTCCATATATATGGAAAACTAGCAAATATTTGTTAAATGGAAACTGTGAGTTCAGGATATTAATAATAGCTGGTCTCTCATAGCTAAGTGCCCTGGGTGAGAGATGAACATATGTGTGGCCGTACCAGAGGGGAAAATCCACTGGAGAGGCTATGCACAGGACCTACAAAGAAAGACAGGAGTTAGAAAAGTTGGGAAGCCAGGCTAGGAAAGGAATTCAGTAGCATTCTGTCAAAGTGCCATCCAAACATATGTTTTGAAGTAAGGAGTATGAATTAGTCAGGAAAATTATGGCCAAACACTGGTACTCCTTGCATTTGAAGGGATTTGGACTTTTCCTTGATCTGGGGCATTTCCTTATAGCACCATAAAAGGATTCCATGCAAGAAAAAGTCTTCATCTCAATTAGTTTTTACAACGAGCATAGGTAACTATGTGGAGAATGAACTAGGGGGCAGTCAGAGTCAAAGAAAAGGGTCTCTAGAAAGAATTAAAGGAACTTGGATGATAAAGATGAACCACAATGTGCAAGTGTGTGTATGTGTGAGTGTGTGTATGTGTGTGTGAGTGTGTGTGTGGGTGTGTGAGGGTGTGTGAGTGTGAGTATGTGTGTGTGAGTGTGTGTGTGAGGGTGTGAGGGTGTGTGAGTGTGAGTATGTGTGTGAGTGTGTGTGTGAGTGTGTGAGGGTGAGTATGTGTGTGAGTGTGTGTGTGAGTGTGTGAGGGTGTGTGAGTGTGAGTATGTGTGTGTGAGTGTGTGTGTGAGTGTGTGAGGGTGTGTGAGTGTGAGTATGTGTGTGTGAGTGTGTGTGAGTATGTGTGTGTATGTGTGAGTGTGTGTGTGAGTGTGTGTGTGAGTATGTGTGTGAGTGAGTGTGTGTGTGGTGTGTGTGTGGTGTGTGTGAGTGAGTGTGTGTGAGTGTGTGAGTATGTGTGAGTGTGTGTGGTGTGTGTGAGTGAATGTGTGTGTGAGTGTGTGAGTATGTGTGAGTGTGTGTGTATGTGTGTGAGTGTGTGCGTGAGTGTGTGAGTATGTGTGAGTGTGTGTGTGAGTATGTGTGTGAGTGTGTGTGTGTGGTGTGTGTGTGGTGTGTGTGTGAGTGAGTGTGTGTGAGTGTGTGAGTATGTGTGAGTGTGTGTGTATGTGTGTGAGTGAGTGTGTGTGTGAGTGTGTGAGGTGTGTGTGTGTGTGAGTGTGTGTGTGTATGTGTGGTGGGCATATAAATATATTAAGAAAGAGAATCTATACTCAGAATTTGTTGTACATGTTGAGTTAAGGAGTGAAAGGTGTCAGTGATGCTCTCGGTGTTTCTGCTTGAGGGTCAGTATGGAGTTATCACTGTGGATGACAATGAGTAAGATGTAAGAATGATGGGTTGGTTGTTAGGAACTGAAGGACAATTGAATCTTTGGATTTACTAAATCTGGGAAACCAGTGGAGATTGTATTTAGTATTCAAATATATGGGCTTGGAATACAAGAAGCAGGGAAATAGCTGGGATGTAAATAGATGTTTTGAAATATTTTTTTATTAATTGGATTTATTTTTGACAGTATCGTACATGAATAGTCTTCTGATTATTCTCACCCCATCTTCTCTTATCTTCTTCAACCTGGTCAACCACGTCTCCCTGCTTGTCCTGCCTCCATGTTTGTGTATTTTTGTTTTATTTTATGACTCACAGAGGTTAACAATGACCTTTCTGCATGATTGTATGGAGAGTGCGGAACTATTTATTCAGATTGTGAGTTCACCAGTGCGTTTACAGCGAAGACAGTGACTTCCTGTCCCCAGCATCTGTAATGACCAATAGTTCCCTCATTGGAACATGCTAATTTCCCTTTTATGCAGATACCATGAATGTTGTATTAGAGACAGCCCTAATGATAGCATTTTAATTTGCCTTTTGAAAAGCCTGTGTTCAACTGTGGCACACTCTGACGTACTAGGAATAGGGACTTTATCATATGAATTTGGGAAGGGCATTATTTTTTTTTTTCCGGAGCTGGGGACCGAACCCAGGGCCTTGCGCTTCCTAGGTAAGCGCTCTACCACTGAGCTAAATCCCCAGCCCGGGAAGGGCATTATTTAATACACAAAGTCACAGAAATCACTTCACAAAACCTACGTTTTCAGAACAACTCATGATTTCTCTTCATATTCTAATCAGATACACACACAATTTATCCCAGGCATAATAAATCCCAGGTTAATAAAATCGTTTAATGACATCTGACCAAAGTATCCCATGTCTCCAATTCACTAGTGCATGAATTAGCTATTTATTTAAAATCATGGGGTGACTGTATTGTAACAGAGTAAGGTTATTCACAAGTCCTAGAACATTCTCACCACTGACAGCTAGAGGCCACATCAATGTCTGTTCTTTGGACTCTGGCCGGGTTCTGTAAAGCTGTCTTAGATTCCAGTCTTAAATGATTAGTAGACAACACTTCACATATCATGGAATACTGCCCCTAGAAGGTTCAGATTGTCATATTAAAGTCCACTATCCTGAAATATCTTCTAGAGAGAACACATGCAGCTCACTTACTGTGCGTCTCAAGCCATTTTTGATCTTTTGCATTCCAACGGAATGGGAATGTTGCCAATGCAAAGGGTGGGAAATCAAGTCTGGAGAATTGTTTTTGTTCTCTTGAGAATGAAGCATCAGTAAATTCTATAATCTATGGCCGAATAGGCATCTGTTCTCTGTTCTTATTGTGGGAATCTGTGTGTCTAACTACAAACTGGGACTCATTTTGGTTATTATGATTGTCAGAGGATATCTGTGTCTGAATCTAAAACCAAGAATTAGCTTGTATTCTTGGTTCAGTCTCTCTTCCAGAATCAGAGAAAAGGAAGCCAGCCTGTGTCACATAGAGCACGCAGTGAAGTGCCCATGGGAGAATCACCAAGTCACGAGTTGGGAGCGTTGTTTACGGAGAGTCTATGTATTAGAAGACTTGAATCTTTAACTTTAATTAACCCAAAAATAACGATCTTAATGGAATATCAGGATAATGTGGCTTTATTTTGGAGTTGCAGGTGTTACTCTGATGTTAACCCCTTCAAGCACAATGGCAAACATGGAATTATTTTTTTTTTTAAATAACCTTCCTTCTGTTTTTACAACGGTGGTTCTGAAATGTAGAGTTCGGTCTTGACGGTTGACCAAGGTCTTGACTTTCATTCCCGTGATGGATGCTCATAATTTCCCTTGGTGCTATGCTAGGGATGGCACTCACTCTTCGCCTAGGCTTCATGAGCATCCCACATGCACCGCCTCCCTTTTCATGATGCTGAGCGTTGAAGAAGCCCTAGGCATGTTTTGCTATGAATGTTGTGAATGGGAATGAAGTATAGAAGTGTACAAATGTGAATCGGGGAGTCAGTAAACAAATAATGTACAATCAGCCATGTCAGACACTCGTGCATCTTATGAGGGCAATGGGGTGGAAGGCAAGATCCCAGGAGACTCTCGAGCTCAGCTGGGCGGGGCGGGTTCTTGCTGAGCCTGTGGTAGAGTAGGCAAGACTATGAATGCAGAGTTTTCATCCATGCCTCTGAGGCATTTGTATTCCCAGAGTAAGCTGGCAAACTCTCTTCTTTTAGAAATGTGATGGTTTATAGTGTGACGGTTTAAATGTGATGGTTTACCAAACACGAATTACTCTCATGTGCAAATAAATGTGTTAGTAACAGACATCTAAGAAAACCACAGCTAACGGCTGTGTTTGCCAACTCTGGTTATTTATTAAAATAAAGTGAACAACTATAAGGCGACCTATGGAGAATGTCATTATTATTTCAACATGTAAAACCGTGATGGTTCAGCCGGGCGAGGTGGCTCAGATGTAACCCCACCTCAGGAAGCTTAGTCAGGAGAGTGGCTGTGACTTTCTGTCCAGCCTGGGTGGTAGTATAAGAACTTATATTAAATTTTAAAAAACCCTGACAAACAACCCCAGAAGATAATGTGTAGTAAACATTAACTAAACACTCCATTGCCATGTGGTAGTTAATTCTTATAGAAGTCTTCAGAACTGGTGTAATCAATATGGTCGTATCAGAAATGAAGTGAGTTAGGCCAAGAGAGAACAGTTTATCCATGTGACACAGCTTGGAAGTTTAGGAGCCAGGATACAAATATTATAATCAGAACACTCTCTCACTATGTACACTACCACATTCACAGAACAATCCTTTCTTACACTCAAGGCTTGGGGTGTTAGTATCAGCTGAGATTTTTTCATATGACGTAAGTTTTTTGTTTGTTTTAAGAATGGCACTTTTGTTTTCACAGCCAGTGGCAATCTTTAATGTGGTCTTGGGAGGTTTTTTTTTTTTTTTTTTTTTTTTTTTTTTTTTTTTAAATGTGCTTTTTAGCAGAAAGTCTACTGTGAGGGGGAAAATGTGTTATATCAAAGCAATATTCTATGTAAACAGAAAAGAAAAAAAGGGGAAGGAGAGAGAGAGGAGAGAGAGAGGGAAAAGAGGGGGAAGAGAGAGGGGAGACACACACGCACACAGAGGGGAGAGAGAGAGAGAGAGAGAGAGAGAGAGAGAGAGAGAGAGAGAGAGAGAGAGAGAGAGACTATAAAGGAGAAAAAGGAAAATGTTATTTAGCAGTAAATAGTTATTTGAACTGAAGTTCCCACATGATTTCCCAAACAACATGAATAATTTAGTTTGAAATGTTAGAATGATACGGGTTATGTTGTAATACTTGTTGGTAAATTATTGCCCTAATCCGAGAAGTCGCTTCTACTTAGGACGGTAACCCATAGCAAAATTTGCAACTCTTGGGATATCGTGTTCTGCTTTTCTTCTAGGAGACTCATGGCTGGAACACTGTAAGTGCTGGATGCCTGGTTTGGTCAGCAGTGTAGCAGAGGTCCACTTCATTTTCTACAGGCCTCGGAGACCCTCACACATCAAGGACCCACATGCTCTGTGCGCTTCTTTCTGAGAGCTGGTCCTCTCGTCCCGCCTTCACGTCTCAGAGCTGCGCGCACATTTCCAGGGTCTGCAAAGAAAGCAAGGCTTTCCAGAACCCAGGATAAGCTGTCAATTTTGCAGGGCAGATCTGTTACTCCTTGGAATTTATGCCCTATGGGATGAGTGCTCTTCACAGAATTTTGAAAGCTGACAGCTCAGTGTTGGCAGCTGAGTTTTGACATTCACGCTGTTATCAAAACTCCCTCCAACAGCTGACGCTGTAGGTATGTGGCAGTTAAGCCTTCTGTGAGGCATGTTTATCTAGCAGGAAAAAAGCTGTCAGCCCCTTATTATTCTATTATCCTGAGCATTTCAGCTGCCTTTATGTTAATCAACTAAAATGAACACGTTTTTGAGATATCTGCAAAGACAGGGCCAATAAAAAGCCAGGGTTAGGATTATAGTCTTCTCGACACGAGGCTCAGTGCGGAACCGAGGCCTGTTTGCTTCAAAAGATTTGTTTGGAAAATTTACCTGTGGTTCTGAGAAACGTAGAAGTAATATGAGTTCACAGAGTTCACTGTTCTCATGAATCTCACATACAGTCCTTTCCCTGTGGATTTAGAGGAAATAAACGCTCTATATTTATGTAAGATAGAGCTCATATAATTAGAAATGCTGATACCTGAAAAATACATTCTGTCCAGATAAAGATAAGTTGAAATGTTTGAAAAGGGATACTGTGACCCTCAATCTGAATCCTGTTACATGTTGAAACAAATCACAGTTTGATAAGTGAAAGGGGGATTAGAATTCTTTTGAGGAAGTGGGAGTAGGAAGGATCGAAGACATTACTTCTGATACAAATTATTTTTGTTAGTGGAAAAACACAAGCAACCTACTAATGATAAAAAGAATTTATCTTTTAGTAAGAATGTAATTGCCTTCCCACCCTAGGAACATGCAAAATATACATGAGTATGCACACACATACATACATTTACACACACCTACACACAGTCTTACATACACAGTTACACACACTCTTACACAGTGCTACACACATAGAATTTTCACACATTTTTACACACGCACTTTTACACTTATACATATACATATTCTTACACACATGCACACTCTTACAACTCTCTTAGACACATACACATATTTATACTTACATACTCTTGCACATACTTTTACATACATACATACTTACACACTCTTACACACATGCACACTCTTACACACACTTTCTTAGACACACAATTTTATACTTACGTGCTCTTGCAATACTCTTATATACATACACACTTACACACTCTTACACGCATACACACTCTAACACACTCTTAGACATGCACACACCTTTATACTTACATATTCTCGCACATACAATACAGTTTTACACACATACCTGTACTCTTACACACACACACACACTCTTACTCATCTTTATTAACTAACAAATCAACACAGAGACACAAAAACTTAGCCTCATCAAAGAATGCAGCAAAGAGCCCTATCATACCCTATAATCCTGAAAAAGCACAATGTGTCTCAAAAATAATTAACACACCCACTGAGAATCTGATGTTCTTCTGTACTGGGAACTTAGTGTGATGAAATGGCTTTGAAATGGATCGTGCCATATTCCCGTATACCCCAAACCAAACAGACAGTCCATCCAGTAAATAAAACTGTAAATGCTCAGTGAAATGGCATGAAGTATATTTAGGAGATATAATGTATTTTCTTATGAAGCTGCCTTGCAGACAGCAATCTTGAACTAAGCAGTGCCCTCTCTAGTCTGAGCTAGAGGCTAGGTTTTAAGTGGATGTATTAATGACTTTCCTCATCACTGACAAAAAACAACCCAAGAAAGGAAGGTGTACTTTGACTCAGGGTTTAAGGGATCCATTCTTTTGAAGCAGGATAGTCATGTCAGCAGGAAAAGGTGTATAGCAAGGATGTGAGGTGGACTAAGGCAGGGGATAGAAAGCAGGGACAACAGACCTCAGGCTGAGATCCACCCATCAAGGTCTATTCCATGAGAGACCCTTCTCCAGCTGGTCCCCACCTTGTTTCTAGAAACTTGGTAACAGAACCATCTGTGGGAGAGCCACGTTTTTAACTCACATACCTATGTAGGAAATTTTATATGTACACCTTGACAGTGACTTCGCAAGGGAATTAATAATAACTTACAGCAATAATAGAATGTAATACTATTACATTCTATAAATATAATAAAGAATACTTAAAGAGTGTGTGTATTAGCTGTGGTGTGGTTTTAAGCCCTGTGTGTGTGTGTGTCTGCATGTGTGTTTGTGTGAATATGGGTGTGTGTGAATATGGGTGTGTGTGTGAATGTGTATTTATTGTGTGTGAGTGTGTGAGTGTGTGTGAATGTGTGTGTGAGTGTGTGTGTGAATGTGTGTGTGTGAGTGTGTGTGAATGTGTATGTGTGTGTGTGTCTGCATGTGTGTGTGAATATGGGTGTGTGTGCGTGTGTGTGAGTGTGTGTGAATGTGTGTGTGAGTGTGTGTGAATGTGTATGTGTGTGTGAGTGTGTGTGTCTGCATGTGTGTGTGAATATGGGTGTGTGTGTGCGTGTGTGTGTGAATGTGTGTGTGAGTGTGTGTGTGAGTATGTGTGTGTCTCCATGTGTGTGTGAATATGGGTGTGTGTGTGAATGTATGGGTGTGAATGTGTGTGTGTGAGTGTGTGTGAGTGTGTGTGTGAGTGTGTGAGTGTGTGTGAATGTGTGTGAGTGTGTGTGTGTCTGCATGTGTGTGTGAATATGGGGGTGTGTGTGCGTGTGTGTGAATGTGTGTGTATTGTGTGTGAGTATGTGTATATGTGTGTGTGTGAGTGTGTGTGTGAATGTGTGTGTGTGAGTGTGTGTATGTGTGAGAGTGTGTGTGTGTGTGCATGCATGTTGTATACACATCTGTAGAGATATGCACGCATGTGTAACATTGGATCTTCAACATGTTTGAATTTGGTAGATGCTGTCACTGTCCCTGCTCCTTCTGAGAGGAGGAAATAAAGGTTTAAAGAAATTAAGTAGCTCATCCAAGGTCACAAAGAGAGGAGAGTAAGTCTGGACCATCTTGACTGCAAAGCCTACTCTATTTGTTTATCCTTATTTTCTACTGCACCTTGAGCCACCAGAACATTTACATGTTAAAATATGTTAATCCAAAGTTTATCTGCACTACAGGGATTTCAGAATTCCAATGAGTTCCTTAAAAAATGCCACCAATACAGTGAAAAGGAACAGCCACTACAGTAGTGGTGTTTTCAGGTCTTCCGTACAAAATGCCCAGGGGCAGACTTGATAATGGGAAAACATTGATTGAGAGTTTAAAAGGTGATGGACTTCAGCACCGATAACAGCCAAATTCATATCTCTGCGGTTTCCCTCTCATATTTTTTAATTCCCATTTCCACATTTGAAAAGCTGTTTTTTAGAAGCGATGACAGCAGTATTACAGAATCAGCCCTAATCACGGCTGTCAGCTCAGATTAGCGCAAAGAAAATTTCCTTCAGTCTCTTCTACACATCTGTTCTAGCTTGACTTTTTTTTTTTTTAAAGATATGTGACTGGTGGGATGTAGCACGGTGTATAGTATATTCTCTTCTGTATTTAGAGCATTTTTCCATGTTCTCTGTTGCCTAATTCCCTGAAAGTTGTTCTACTAACACAGCATAGTCACTCAGCTTTAAGCAGGCTCGAAGGAACCAGTGCAACTGAGGATGCTTGCCTCAAGTGGAAGAGTCGCTGGGACTGAGACCCTCTTGGTTTTGTTGTTTTCATATTTTTGTATGATTTTCCTATGTCCTTGTGCACCTCTGAGTTTTGGAGTTATAGGTCTTAATTGCAGTATTAAGGTAATACAAATTGACCTTTTCTTTTTGGAGAAGGCTTCCATTTTTGCCAGAAAATGATATAATCCTGTGCCACTTATTACTAATTTTTTTTTTGGTTCTTTTTTTCGGAGCTGGGGACCGAACCCAGGGCCTTGCGCTTCCTAGGCAAGTGCTCTACCACTGAGCTAAATCCCCAACCCCTACTTATTACTATTTTACAGCACACTCGTATGTGTGTATATGTGTGAGCATGATCTGGCCTCATTTATTACTAATTGCAACATTTGTGTGTATGTGCACACATGCACGTGGGCACACCTCACACACTAATCTTTGACCGAGCACCAGGTTTTTAGACTGTTTGCTTTTATATTTTCCAAGGGGATTTTCCTAGATATTTTAAAAACACACACATTTATTCGCTTGTTTCCATTCCTGACTGTTGGCATGGAATTGAGCTCGATTCAGAATTTCTAGTAAAGAAGATGATTTGTAAAATCGTCACCCGGATCTCCTCTAAATCTCTGACAGAGAGCATTGTCTTGTGCACAGCTGTGGCCATCATTCCTCTCTTCTTTAGCATCTTGAGAAGAATAGAAACGGTGGGGATGGTGCTTTTAGTGATTTGCCTATAGGCATATCTAGTGGCGACCGATAATGGGCAAGTATTGATTTGTAAGTTGAAACTCATCAGGATCCATAACAGCCACTTCTATAGCCTAAAACCTTCTACAAAGTCTTTGGCTTCTGGCCAACTCTTGCTCTTTCTAAAAGTCAATCATAAAAACATGAAAAATACAGGGATTTATACTGACACTTAAACAGTCTCAAATTCCACTCCAAATCATCCCAGAGATTTGAAATTTTGTTTTACAATTCAGAATGGGGCTATATACTTTCATTTTCCCATAGCCTAAGGTGAAGTAAAAACCTGTGAAATTTTCTGGGTCTTTTGATAAATGTTTCTGAGTCTTTTCTCCTTTGTATGTAGTCTGATAACAATTTCTACTTTTAAAATTATTATAAAGATAATAAAGTAGATATTGTAAAGAATGAGGAAATATATTTTTTTAATTTGATTTATTTATTTATTTTGGTTGAGCTAAGAAAGAAATTTTTGTGTTCGTTAGGACCCAGCCTTCTGTACTTTATAATGATTGGCATCAGTATTTTTCCAGTATATGGATCGTTTACATAAGATCACTTGTGGTGCATGGTAAAAATAATAATAAAATCCAATGACCAGGGGATGGTGCCCAGAGAGTACATGTTTAACAACATCAGCCCAAGGGGATCCCTTCCCCTAAAGTCTGTGAGGCATTTACTTACCTTGGATGTACTGAGTGTAAATCACAGTTTGCCTTCGAGGTGACAATGTCATCAGTCTGCAACCTTGTTCAATGAAGCTTCCATGAAATTGATGGGGAAAGAGAAATGGAGGTTTCTCACCCGGTGTTACACAGGCAACAAGGGGCAGGATCTAGGCCCTCGTTTTAGGTGTCCACTCCAGTTAGCCATGCGATAGTGCAGTATGTTTCTTCCCAGGGGAGAAACGGGATTTTAGCCGTAGCTAGTTTCAGACAGGCGTTCGAATCTACAAACTAGTCTCTGGAAAATGGTTATTTTCAAATAGTTGAGTTATTTTATCTGGACTGTGCTCAAGGGGGCAGCTCAGAGAACAATTGGAGTCAGAAGACACTGAAACTGGAGTAAATTGGGAGACCAATGCCGTTTCTGTCATATCAGTGGCGTAGCCAAGATTAGCCTTAACAAAACCACACAAATTACCTTTTACAAGGCATCTGGAATGAAATAGTTCCCACAAATACAGCATTGTGAATTTCATAAAAAATGTTTGTTTGTTTTTTTTTAGTTTTTACCTGTTGAATTTTAACATTAATCAAATTAACACGTCAAGTTCCTACAATAGGAATTGTTTTGTGAACTCTATAAAACAGAACCACGTTGCAATTTATCTTCTTGTCCTTGGAATTTAATTTTTGTTGATTGTTTAGACTCATTTAAAATGCTTGTTTATTTAACAAATTTGGGTAAACGATAGATTTTTTCCTTTGAAAATATTTTTATATGTGTACTTAACACTTTATTTACTATGTAATATGACAGTATTTATTTTTAGATGAACACACTCACTTGGTCATTGTCTTAGGGTTTTACTGCTGTGAGGTACCATGACCAAGGCTACTCTTTCTTTTTTAAACATTTATTTTATTTATATGATGTACTGTTGCTATCTTCAGACACACCAGAAGAGGGCATCGGATCCCATTACAAATGGTTGTGAGCCACCATGTGGGTGCTGGGAATTGAACTCAGGACCTCTGGAAGAGCAGTCAGTGCTCTTAACCGCTGAGCCATCTCTCCAGCCCCCAAGGCTACACTTATAAGGACAACATTTAATAGGGGCTGGCTTATGGGTTCAGAGGTTCAGTCCATTATCATCACGGTTGGACATGGCAGCATCCAGGCAGGCATGGAGTTGCCGAGAGTTCTACATCTTCATCTGGAGGCTGCTAGGCGAAAGCTAGGGAGTTAGGATGAGGGTCTTAAAGCCTATGCCCACAGTGACACATCTACTCCAAAATGGCCACACACACTCCAACAAGGCCACCCCTCCTAATATGCCACTCCCTAGGCCACGCATATTCAAATCATCACAGTCATCCTAAGTATTTTTGTCTATTTCTGCTTCCCATTTTACACATGTTAAGCACAGAATGGGTAGGTGACTTCTCTTGCCCAAGCTCTAATTGTAATGACATCATAATGGGGATTAGGAAGCCTCACTAGGAAATACATCTGCATTGCTCATCTCCGTGATTTCATTTAAGTATGCACTGGATCTTCACAGCTCTGCCAAATATGATAGGAACGACCTCTAAATACGGAGGAGGACTTGTTAATTTAATTTTTTTGTTATGTTGGAGTTGGGAATATAGCACAGTAGTAGAATTTGTGTCTGTTGTACTCAAAGACCTGGATATGACCTCCAGTACTACAACTCAAAAAAAAAAAAAAGTGTCCCTTTATGTGCCCTGGATGCCATTACGGTGCCGCTCCCATCCAAACAGTGACTCAGCAGTTGACTTCTTGCCTCCTGTAGCTGCCAGCTGGAACAAGTCTCCTCCAGGATATGAAGGAGGTGGGTACACTGGCTGTTAATTGCCTGGGTTTGTAAGGTCACATGACAAATATTCAGATTCACTGGATGGCAATGGTCACCTGCTCACCTGCGAGGAGGGTTGGGTAATGGAGAGGAATGTGGATATCTTCCCACACTAACAATTTCCTCTACAGTAAAAAAAAGGGGGGGGGTTATAAATACAGCAAAACAATATAGAGTATGTTGCATTTACCTATAGGTCCTTATTAGGGAATTAGTTCAATGACCCCAACAATGTACTGTGACTTGAATCAGTTTCTTCATGCACAGGGTAGGTATTATACACAAGAAACCTAACTGATACGGGTGTTGTCACTATGAGGGAAGGTAACAGAAGTGACTTAATCATATCCCAGTGTTTGGGACTCAGTATAGTGTGGCTATCAGTCCGTGATTCCAGAAACAGGAATTGAGAGGCTGCCAAAACACATTTGTAATGAGTAATTTGACATTTATCTATTGCAAAGGAGTCAGCACGAGGCTTTATGGAGAATGGATAGTAGAAAGTTTGTGTTTGAAGGCTAGAGTCTGCCGTGGAGCCAACATGAGTGGATGTGTCCCTTCAAGGGTGACCAGGAAAGAATGCTCTCTCTCTCTCTCTCACCCTGAGCAGCTGTGTACATTTGCGTAGTAGACCTTCAGCTGGATGGCGGTGCATACTCAGAATATGGAGACTCGTGTACTTTATGATATCTGTTTATCTAAACCATAAAAAAAAACCCTCTCCCTGAAAGAAACACCCCAGTTTATGTTTAATCAAATATCTGGGTACCTTAGGATCCAGTCATGTTGATTCACGAAATCAGCCATTACAGACATCATCATCATAGTCATCACTGTTGCCATCACCACCACCACCACCCCCTCCACCACCACCACCATCATCATCATCATCTTTATTTTCACCACCATCACCATCATCACCATTTCCTTGTTTCTCAAGTTTACTTTTGTTTCTAAAGATTTTTTTTGTTATTTTTTAAAGGTCTAAATTAAAAATTAATTCCTGGGTAGCAATGGATACCATACCAATTGTAAGTCTGAGTGAAGTCAGATTTGGGTGCCCATAGTGAGTGGATCAAATTGGTAGCCTTCTTAACTACACCTCTCTCTCTCTCTCTCTCTCTCTCTCTCTCTCTCTCTCTCTCTCTCACACACACACACACACACACACACACACACACACACACACACACACACACAAGGCCTCACTATACAGCCCTTGCTAGCTTTGAACTCACATTAATCTGCCTGTCTCTATTTCCAGAATGTGTGGGGGTCAAAGACTTGTGCTGGGAGACCACATTTTGATGATCAACAGCTACAAGGGAAAGTGAGCAGTCAGTTCCTTTAAAGCCTGTGAAGAGCACACGAAGCAGAACTGACCCGGAAACCAGTACTCTTTGACCTTGTCGCACTGTTAACGGTGGTCTTGTAACACATAGCCCAATTTTACCTGGACTTGAGTGACCGTGTGGAAACTAATCAGTTCCATCACCCTCAGACTTGCAGTTCACGAAGCCCTCACTGAACTGGTTTCCAGTCAGCCGAGGCGAGGAGGAGGAGATCTGCCCAAACTATTTGGGTTGTTTAAATAAAACAATCAGCTGGTAGACATCATGGATACACAGATGAAGAGATATTCCACAGCCAACTCCATCCCCAAAACACATTGGGCAGACACAAAAATCCTGGAAAGATACTGTGTTCTTGGTGCCCAGAAGTCTAGCGTGCACAGGTTTTGACAAAATGGTGGAGAAAATAAACCACAGACACACAATGCTTTCCAGGAAAGGGGCTCATTTTCAGAAAACCAAGCTGGAAAATTCCAAGGAATTGGGCAAGCTACCCTGTCACACCACTGGGCTGAACTGCCCCATCCACAGTTACGACAGTCAAGTGCACAGGTGCGTGGGAGATCCGTGGCCAGCAAGGTCTTCCCAAGGAGGGAAGGAAGCTGTATGTGTCAGGGTATCTGTCAGAGTCTGCAGAACAGTTGTCTTGAGATTGCCAACACGATGTGGGTCACCAAAAATGTGGCTTCACAGCACACACCTGGTGTGTTAGCAAGAAGCATCTGTAGGAAAATATTAGTTTTGTTTGAAAATATTAAAAGATAGAATGGCTATGTTTCATGTCACTTTATTCAAAAATAAAATTTAAAAGCTCTCCCTCCCTCCCTCCCTCCCTCCCTCCCTCCCTCTCTCCCTCCCTCCCTCCCTCCCTCTCTCATGTTGAGACAGGGTTTCTCTCTCTACTCCTGACCATCTTGGAGCTCACTCTGTAGACCAGGCTGGTCTCAAACTCACAGAGATCTTCTTGCTTCTACCTCCTGCGTGCTGAAATCCAAGGCATGCCCCACCACATGTACAGCAAATGTTCTTCTCTTACCAGATAAAATAAAAGTGTGTGACACACTGACACAGTTTCTATATTTAATATTAAATATTTCTATATTTAAGTTGAGTGATGCGTGAGCTTTGAGTACCACAGGCATTGGAAGCTCTGTGAGGTGTATTGTTCCGTTCTCTTGCTTTTACTAGTGAGCAAATTCTGTTCTGTGTCCCATGATGCCCTGCTGCTGGAGTTACATAAATGCTGAGCCAGTTACGTGTTGATTTGAACCTTGACCTGACTGTGCTTATAATGCCAATATGTAGTGTGGCACATACCTCAACTACAGGGTGCAAAAGTATGATGAATAAGGAAACAGTATGCTCTTGGCTTATTTCCATAACTGTTATGGTTTACCATAGGAAGGCATCTGTTCCTCTATGGAGCTACACCGAAAGGCCTGCTCACATATGCACACCCATCGACATATTGCTTAGGTCAATTTAATTAGGTTCAGCAGAGGAGAACATGCACCACTCTAAATATTTACTCTCTTTATGAAGTTCTGTGAGGGTTGAGACAGACATCAATCATAAAGACTCTCATCCGGAAGTCTCTTGCAAAACCATGTTTTAAAGTGATTCAACTTATGAGATATCATATAGGTGAGGGGTGAGAACTAAATGAAAGGATGTTAGAAATATTTAACAACCAATTTTCTGAAAATAAGATATGGAGAATTCGTACTTACAGTATATATCGATTTTAACTAATTAAAAAACTATGCAGTATACCACAAGTGATTAAATATTCCCGACTTTGAGTATAATTATAAATTCCACAGTTGTAATACTTTTATTGTTTTTTATTTTTGCCAAACATTTGTACTGCCAGTCAAACTATGACTATAGTTAATCAGCCGCTGTAACGGATTCATTGCTATTTCTAATCAGTAAATAAAGCAAAGGTATATCGTAGAACGCCATTCACTTCTCAGTCATTTGAGTAGCACCCTCGCCGATGATGTAATGGTTTGAAAACACTCAATGTAACTGGTAATCTTTAATCACCATGGAAACACTTCTCTGGGTTTGTCTGTGAGGATATTTCCAGAAAGGTTTAGCTGAGGAGGGAAAACCCTTTCTGAATACAGGGACATTTCATCTCACTGTCCTAGAATAGAAAGGAGAAAGAAAGCTGAACCCTAGAGTCCATATCTCTCTGCATCTTGACTGCCCATGCACTGTGTCCAGCTGCTTTATACTCCGGCCCCGGCGGATGTAGCCTCCATGATGGACTGTGCCCTCAAGCTGGGAGGCAGAGTCAATCCTTCCCTCCTTACGTTGCTTTTATCAAGTATTTTTTTTTTTTTTTGGTCACAGCCATGAGAAGAATAATATACCAGAAGGACACTGCAGGTCTAAATAGCAAGTCAAGCTTATTTCCCAGTCCTCTCTGATTGCAAATGTGTCAATATTTCCACCCTGGATGACTTCCAGCCATCAATGTGTGATGTCACTGGGCCTGAGGAGAGAGGGTCACCAGTCCGGCCTGAGGAGAGAGGGCCACCAGTCCACCGTTAGGTATTCTCATCATAACGACAGACACGATAAACATCAGTGACATGTGATAAAGCATAAAGAAGTAATGGGTCTACGTTTTTATTGCCTTGTTTTAATCTATGTAATAGGAGTTTAAATCATCTATGTTTTAAATACAAATTGCATTCTCAGTTGGCTCTTGGAAACCCTGAAAAGCAAGTCCCTGAGCTGGTGGCTCATGCAGGCTCCTGCCTACCACTGGAGTGGGGATAAGACTTTTTTCTTTTTTTTTTTTAATCAAATGTAGCCTTTAACACTTTTGATTTTGCCCTAACAACATTTCCTTAACATTTAAAGTCTTCTAAATTTCCAATAGATTTCTTTAACTTTTAAATCTTGGGACTTCAACACCAGACCAGCAACATCCAGTTCAGTAGACTGAACAACTACTGGATTCTTGGTCTTTCCACTGGGAGACAGCCATTGTTGGACTTCTGATACGACAGCCTGTAGGCCAATTCCCATATAGTATGTATTAATAGTTATTCTATCAGATCCTTTGAGATACTAAATATGCCCAAGGATAAGATAATTTCCATAGGCTTTTAAATCTCTATCTGTCGATCTATCTATCTATCTATCTATCTATCTATCTATCTATCTATCTATCATCTATCTATCTATTTTTTAAGCAGGGTTTCTTTGTGTAGCCATGGTTGGCTTAGAAATTGCTATGTAGACCAGGCTGGTCTTGAACTCACCTGCTTTTGTTCCCATAACTGGCTGCTGGGCTTGAAGACAGCCCCCAGCTCCCATCGATGTTTCATGGTTGTTTTTCAAGGTGGTTTTCCACTTTCACCAGGTGTCAGTCAGAAAATCATCTCATCTCACTTTGCTATGCCAGAGGTCACCTGCCCTATTTTAGATTTGGAGTGAAACCAATTATTGTTTAATTTATACCAAAAGTTTACTAGACCCTTTGAACTACACAGGGCCTGACTGTCCACACCTGAGACAGTCCTCTATGTACCTGCCCAGATGCTGGCTCTCAGGCATGCTAACCTGACCTGACCTGAGACTTCTGACATTGATAGAAGTTCTGTTTTGCAATGAAGAATTTCCAGTGCTCTGGGCACCTTGGCAAAAGCTATGATGGAGTGACATTAGGAGAAAGAAGGGAGGAATGAAACTGTTCCTAGCATTTTGTTCAACATTGGCCCAACCCATGTCAGCTGAGGTCACCATCCATGGCACCTTTCAAGTGAGTTCTGACTCTTGTGACAGGGCAAGCATTTCTGTGATCTCACTTGCAGCCGCTATACAGAGTTTTCTGTTGTCTTGATTAAAGTTGCTGGTTTTAAGTTCTCTTTCCTCAGAGTCACTTGCCTGAGAGCACAACGCTCCTGGAAAACAAGTATATTGTCTTAAAGCCCTTGCAGTCACAGGCATAGCCTGTAGATCAGGACTGTCTCAGTTATAGCTCTCAGCATGCCTGCAGCATACTGAATCCTCAACTATCATTCACTTCTGCAATTGGAGACAATGACTGTTCATGTATTCAGCCAATAGAAACTGGATAACGGCACGTCCCTAGGTAGGTTTAAGGACTGAGGTCATTGGGACAACCATCACAGCTCTGCAAGAAGTTTATATTCTGGTGGAGAAGCTAAAAAGTAAGTGGTAATTAGGATGCCTGGAGAAACTTTGCCAGGAGTGGGAACACACAGGCTGCCCGTTTCAGCCACCACCCCCTCGCACTGCTTCCCAGAAGCAATGTTGAGATGCCATAAAAGGGTCTGAGAAAGTGGCAGTGTGTAGATCCCCATCTTCTCAGCTCTCTCTCCAACTGAGAAGTGAGATGGGAGCTGAAAAGGTTCAGGACCATATCCAGGTAACAGTTCTCTCTCTTGCTTTCTGCACTAATAGAAGAAGATTGATCTTCACCAGAGGAAAGCTGAGTTGCAGCTGCGGTGGGACACCTATGAGTTGCAAGAGAGAACCAAGAACCCAGGAAGACTTTCTCTCTGGCAATGGCCAGGTTGTGACTGAGAGGGGTCGCACAGTGTGCTATAGGAAATTGACTATATCTGTCTTGCTCCGTCTTCGATGGCTCATTATAGTGAGTTCTGACTTCTTGTGACTCCTCTTTATCTGCAGCATGGAGTTCCTTAGTGCAAGGCACAGAGCTGGCCCTGTCCTCCTCTACATGGCTCCTTAGTAGCAGGCTGGCACTCTTACCAAGCACCATACACTCAGAGTGGTCTGTCTTTCTGTCTCCCTGTATTTCTGTCTTTGCCTCTGTCTCTGTCTCTCTGTCTCTCTCTCTCTCTGCTTCTCTCTGTCTCTCTGACTCTCTGTCTCTGTTTCTCTCTCTCTCTCTCTCTCTCTCTCTCTCACACACACACACACACACACACATGAGAGAGAGAGGGAGAGAGAGAGAGAGAGAGAGAGAGAGAGGTGAATATATTCTGTGTCTCCCCTCACTCTGGTATCTCAGTGTTCTTCTTTCATGGTATTTTACCTTTGCTTACAGTCTTCCCTTGGAATGTCCTGTCGTTATCTCTCTCCCCTTCTCTAGGCAGCAGTTCCTTTTCAGTTCTTTCTGACAGGTTAAATGCTCTCACTCTAAGGATTGTGAATCTAGTTTAATCTTGCACTGAGCATATTACGTTGCATGTGTATTTCTGCAAGCCTCCCAGCTATGTCTTCTCTATATTTGTATCAACCTAAGCCGAGCGCAGTGCCTGGATGGAATTGCTACTCTAGAAGTATTTGGTTATATAAATGAATCAAAGGATCCTTAATTGTCCCCTAAATGAGGAACACTAGACAGTGTCTGTTTGGTTTCCAACTAGAGTCTGGAAGCAGTAGGTGCCTTCATTTAACATTTGGACACAGGAATGTAGCAACCCATAGCCTGACAGGCTGTATGCACCTGAAAGCCTTAGGAAATCTTGTCACCCTGCATTTTATTATGTGTCTACAATCCAAGCTGAATGGAGAGAAATGAATCCCAGCCAGTACTGAGCATCATGCCAGGAATAGAACAGTGGGCTATTGCAGTCAGCGAAACAAAAGGTTGCCATGGTGTGGCCAGGCAGTGCTCCTGACCTCTGTTGGAACCACATGCCTCCTTCCAGCATCCCAGAGTCTGCTGCCACCCTTGCATTCTGGATACAGTTTATTCCTTCAGACTTGCCCCTGTGGAAGGTTGCTGGCCCTCAGAGTCCCTTGGCAGAATAGTGAACAAGATCTCAGCTCCTTCTGGCTGTTCAAATACCACATGACACGTAGTGTGTCAGCTAGGTGACAGAATGAGAGAGCGAGCCACTCTTGTAGCCTCGCTCCTCAGGACTCTGTCCTCTTTCTCTAAACTCAAGCTAGTTTGATCCCACTTAGCACTTGACAGAGGAGAGGATAGGAAGGGTTAACTGAATAAAACCCTGTTTTCTTGTTGGGATGTTGGTCTGAGGGTTTCCATGAGATGGATGAGCGGGACCACAAGGCAGGAGAAAACACACAATGCATCCTCAGTGCCTTTTTAGTGATTTCTAGACCTAAGGGAAGGGAGAGGGTCTCATATGATCTGCAATGAAAAGGTCATTTCTGGAATTTGGATGTTTTCCAGCTAAGTACATTCAGGGTGTCGTTGCTGGCACTGCAAGCTCGAGCCAGCAGCCTCCACACTGTGGTTTAACGCAGGGAGTGGCTGAGAATATTTTTGTCAGAGGAATGGTTTCTCTGCTTAGCCTCAATATTTCATAAAAAGCTCATTGCAGCAAATTTTTTCATTTGGCAGCATCTGCTGTGCTATCATCTTGGAATCTTCATAACAAGAGACGCTGTCACTTCAAGGTCAAATGAAGGTCTGCTGACAAGGAGCCGTTCATTCTCTTACCATTAACTCTATATTAAAAAAAAAACATACATTTTCCCCCATAAGAATGCAGGCAAAAGACACAACCAGCAGTGCTTTTTAGGAGGAATAAAAAAGAGTTAGTCCTCCTGAAATTGAAGAGAAAATAAAAAAGTCCAATTTTAGGATCAGAGTGGGATGATAGGAAAACTGAAACTGACACTGCCATTTTGGACAAAGTATTTGCATGGTAAGTCTGTTTCTTGGGAGAATGAGCTATGCTACTGTCGTCTGTCTGTCTGCCTGCCTGTCTGCCTCACATAATACTAAGGATACTTAGTAAAGGATAGATGGAAGTCTATCAGGGACTCAAGGAAGGAGCTGCAGCAGAGACAATGGAGGATTGCTGCTTACTGGATTGCTCCATGTAGCTTGCCCAGACTGCTTTCTTGTACAGCCAGCCCAGGAGTCACTGACCAGCAGGGGTGGTGCTACCCATAGTGGACTGGGCCCTCCCTCGCTCATAATCATCCATTAAGAAAATGACCCACCTAAAGCTTAACTTAAGATGGAAATCATGGATTTTTATAAGATTAGAAAAAGAGTCCACTGCATTCAGGGACTAGGTTAATAGGAACTAGCCCCTTTCCATTTCCGGTTGAAGGCACTGGGTGCTACAACAATCAAGGGTTTTTTTTTCCCTAGGGTTCATTCACAATGCTCTCTACTCTAATAGACAGGGCATGACGTGGGCTGTGCCTTTCCCAATAGCCAACCATGAAATAGCTTAGAAAGACCTACTTCTAAGCACTCTTGAAAGCAAGGTACTGTTTAAATTTATGAGTGCTTGATTCTGGAAGTCTGCTTATAGCATTGAACACAGGAAAAGGTCATGACATTATTCAATCAGTGTTTCTATGAAGGAACACCAAAAAAGAACAGCCATAGATTATGTTACGGGAAGGACAGAAAATGAATTATGAGGGAAGACAACATGTTGCCTGGGATATTGGCTTTGCCTGGAGTGGTTTGGGCACGCTCACTGACAGTAATTAGGAACAATGAGGAACAGTCAGTTAAAGTCTTGGGAACTCTGCCTGTACATGTTGCTGATGGTACACTAGAGTTTGCAATACAGACTTTTGTTTGCTCCCCACAGCCCGAGCAGTTTTGCCAAAGTCATTATTTGTAATTGCTTCGTCTCAAGCACCCCAATGAAAGGACATCTTCAGAAGCATCCTCTGCTGGTCTTCTTAACATAGGATCAACCTCATTCTAAAAAACAGACTCACCTCTGGTCTCACAGTTTATAGAATTCACATAAGTGAATGGCCCTTCATGAATGGGTCTAGCTGTTGACAAGTTGGATGTGAAGTTAACAATCACCATGAAAACGAGAGGCCACATACATGTGTATCTATAGACCACAATACTTTCTCTGATCTTGGGATATGAAGAAGGTAAAGGCTGGAAAAGTTCAAATCGGTTCTACATCACCCCTCGTCCCCTGTGAAATCTGTTTAAATGATTTGTTCATATTTTATATGGGCAAACTTTAATGGGGTTGGGTTTGGGAGGAATAGAAGTTTTGTTATTGGTAAAACCTCATCACCTTTCTACTACCTTTCTTAGCAGGCTTGCCTTAAGGCTTATGTTCTGTGATTTGGACCAATCATGTTCTCTCAGTCTAACATGAGATAGTTGGGTTGGGTGGGCTATGAGGTAGGGAAAGCGAAGATGAGGTATGTACATGATCTTTGGCTCAAGTCTTTTTGGTTCATGATTTTTGTTTCAAGGAAAGTTGATTTTGCTGTGGTGCACACTTTTGATCCTAGCACTCGATCCTAGCAAGTGGATATCTAAGTTCCGAAAAACTTTTTTTGTTGTTGTTGAAAAGTTGGGGGTCATTTGATACTTTAAAGGTTAGCAAGCTGGAAGTCATGAGGAAAATTTGCTTCACTGCTTGTTTTAAATAAAGTTTTATTAGAATACAGTCAGGGAAATTCATTACATCTTGAGTGCCCATGCTTTTGTACTAAGACAGTAGAGCAACTCTAAGGCCTGCAAGCTACATTTGCTGCCCTTTCCTGCACAAAATGTCTTGACCCTAATGCAGCTTTCCATAAGTGCTGGTTCTTAGGATTTTGCTGTGATCTTTGGTGATGTGCACAGTTCATGGTTACTCTAGACATGAAGTTTTTGTTTGTTTTCTTTTTTCTTTCTTCTTTTTTCCCTTTTCCTGATTATTATCTGTTTGTTCTTTTATTAGTTATTTTCCCTGACCCCCCATTTATTTTACCCACTTCATTTCTTCTCTGCTTTTGAGACTCTGACTAAATCTGCCTTGTAGCCTCTCATTTCATTCTCCATTGCTTTGGGCTATCTCTGCGTTGTCTACTGTTGAGGGTCCTCATCTGGATTCCAATAGGTATCCCTTTCAGTTCCGTATCCTTTTAAAAACATTTTTAGTTTTTATTAATCATTTCATTTGTTTACACCTCAAATGATATCTCACTTTCCTGTTACCCCCTCTACCAACCTCCCCATCCCACACCCACCCTCCCCCCTCTCTTTAGCCTGTATGAGAGTGTTCCCTCACCCCCACTCTCCCACCCCACTGCTCCAGCATCCTTCTATGCTGGGGCATCAAGCCCTCCCTGGACTAAAGGCTTCTCCTCTCATTGCTGTCAGGCAAGGCCATCCTCTGCTATATATGTATCTGGATCTGTGGAACAGGTACACTCCTGGGTTGGTGGTCTAGATTCTGGGAGAACTGGGTGGTCAGTGTAGCCTATGTTGTTCTTGCAATGGGGTTATAATCCCTCTCAGCTCCTCCAGTCCTTCCAACAGCTCCCTCACCAGGTTCCCTGAGCTCAGTCTAATGGTTGGCTCCAAGCATCCACATCTGCCTTGGTCAGTTGCTGGCCTGACCTTCAAAGGAACCTCCACACTCGGTTCTCGTCAGCAAGCGCCTCTTGAACATGGCAACAGTGTAGGGTTTGCTGTCTGCAGACATGATGGATCCCCAGGTGTGGCAGTCACTGGTTGACCCTTCCTTCAGGCTCTGTTCCATTTTTTTGTCCCTGTTCTTTCTTTGGACAGGAACATTTCTGGGTTAAAAACTTTCCCCGACCAGGGGCCATGCCTGTCTACTGGAGGTGGTCTCACCACGTTCTCTCTCCCCCTTCTCTTGCTCATTTCAGCTAACGTCATCCCCACTGGGTCCTGGAAGCCTCACATTTCCCTGGTGTCTGGGACCCTCGGGTGGCTATGCCCGGCTCCCCATCCCCCATGCTACATATTTTTGTTTGATTTCCTGACCCTCTGTACCTCTCTCACATCTCCTCCAGTTCCTGATACTGCCACCCTTATTTCCTGCCCCTCTTTTCTCCCTCCCCAGTACCCCTTTCCCTCTACCTCCCACAATTGTCCTGTTCCCTCCTCAGTGCAGGAGGGAACATCCACACCCTGGTCCTTCCTTCATTCTCCACTCCATATGCTCTATGGGTTGTATTATGGGCATTGTGAGCTTTGGGCTAATAGCCACTTATCAGTGAGTGCATACCATGTGTGTTTTTCTGTGATTGGGTTACCTCACTCAGGATGATATTTTCCAGTTCCATCCATTTGCCTATGAATTTCATAAAGTCACTTTTTGATAGCTGAGTAATATTCCATTGTGTAGATGTACCACATTTTCTGTGTCCATTCCTCTGTTGAGGGACATTTGGGTTGTTTCCAGTTTCTGGCTATTATAAATAAGGCTGCTCTGAACGTAGTGGAGCACGTGTCTTTGTTGTATGTTGGAGCATCTTTTGGGTATGTGCCCAGGAGAAGTATAGCTGGGTCCTCAGATAGAACTATTTCCAATTTTCTCAGAAACTGCCAGACTGATTTCCAAAGTGGTTTTACCAGCCTGTGGTCCCACCAGCAAGGGAGGAGTGTTCCTCTTGCTCCACCTCCTCGCCAACATCTGTTGTCATCTGCATTTTTGATCTTAGCCATTCTGACTGGTGTGAGGTGGAATCTCAGGGTTGTTTTGATTTGCATTTCCCTGATGGTTCGGGATGTTGAACATTTCTGTAAGTGCTCCTCAGCTATTCAAGATTCCTTGGTTGAGA
This sequence comes from Rattus norvegicus, assembly GCF_021556685.1. Lineage (NCBI taxonomy): Eukaryota > Metazoa > Chordata > Mammalia > Rodentia > Muridae > Rattus > Rattus norvegicus. The sequence continues at coordinate 113,635,851 of NC_141542.1, forward strand.
ACCCTCTATTTAGCTCTGTACTCCACTTTTTAATAGGATTATTTGATTCCCTGGGGTCTACCTTCTTGAGTTCTTTGTATATATTAGATATTTGCCCTCTATCTGATGTAGGGTTGGTAAATATCTTTTCCCAATCTGTGGGTTGCTGTTTTGTCCCAATAACAGTGTCCTTTGCCTTACAGAAGCTTTTCAATGTTATGAGGTCCCATTTGTTGATCGTTGCTCTTAAAGCATAAGTCATTGGTGTTCTGTTTAGGAAAATTTCCCCTGTGCTCAATTATTTGAGGCTCTCCCCCACTTTCTATTAGATTTGGTGTATCTGGTTTTATGTGGAGGTCCTTGATTCACTTGGTCTTGTGCTTGTACAAGGAGGTAAGAATGGATCAATTTGCATGCTTCTACATGCTGACCTCCAGTTGAACCAGCACATTTGTCGAAGGTGCTGTCTTTTTCCCCACTGGATGGTTTTAGCTTCTTTGTCGAAGATCAGGTGACCATAGGTGCATGGGTTCATTTCTGGGTCTTCAATTCTATCTGGTTGATCTACTTCTTGCCTGTTTTTGTACTAATACTATGCCTTTAAAAAAATCACTATTGCTCTGTAATACAGCTTGAGGTCAGGGATGGTGATTTCTCCAGAAGTTCTTTTATTGTTGAAAACAGTTTTTGCTATTCTAGGTTTTTGGTTATTCTAAATGAATTTGAGAATTGCTCTTTCTAACTATTTTTACTCTACTAATCCTGTCAGTCCATAAACATGGGAGGTCTTATCTGTCTTCTGAGATCGTCTTCAATTTCTTTCTTCAGGGATTTGAAGTTCTTGTCATACAGATCATTCACTTGCTTGGTTAGAGTCAAACCAAGACATTTTATATTATCTGTGACTATTGTGAAGGGTGTTGTTTCCCTAATTTCTTTCTTAGTCCTTTTATCCTTTGAGTAGAGGAAGACTACTGAATTGTTTGAGTTAACTTTATATCCAGCCACTTTTGCTACAATTGTTTATCAACTGTAGGAGACATGCGGTATGATTTATGAGGTCATTTATGTATACAATCATATCATCTGCAAATAGTGATATAATGACTTCCTCCTTCCCAATTTGTATCCCTTTGAACTTTTTTGTTGTTGTTGTTGTTCAATTGTTCTGGCTAGAAAATCAAGTACTATAAGGAATAGGTAGGGAGAAAGTGGGCAGCCTTGTCTTGTCCCTGATTTTAATGGGATTGCTTTGAGTTTCTTTCCATTTAGTTTGATGTTGGCTATTGGTTTGCTGTAATTGCTTTTATTATATTTTGGTGTGTACCTTAAATTTCTGACCTCTCCAATCTTTTAACATGAATGGGTGTTGTATTTTGTCAAAGGCTTTTTCAGTATCTAATGAGATGATGATGTGGTTTTTTTCCCTTTGAGTTTGTTTATATAGTGGATTACATTGATAGATTTCCATTTATTGAACCACCCCTGCGTCCCTGAAATGAAGCGTACTTGATCATGGTGGATGATTGTTTTGATGTGTTCTTGGATTCGGTTTGTAAGAATTTTATTGAGTTTTTTCCATTGATATTCATAAGGGAAATTGGTCTGAAGTTCTCTTGTTCTCTTTCTTTGTTGGGTCTTTTGTGGTTTAGGTATCAGTGTAAGTGTGGCTTCATAGAAACAATTGGATAGTGTTCCTTTTGTTTCTATTTTGTGGAGTAGTTTGAGGAATGTTGGTATTAGATTTTCTTTAAGGTCTGATAGACTAAGGGTCTATCTATCTTGTTGATTTTCTCAAAGAACCAGCTCATTTTGTTGATTCTTTGCATAGTTCTTTTTGTTTCTGCTTGGTTGATTTCAGCCCTGAGTTTGATTATTTTCTGATGTCTACTCCTCTTGAGTGAATTTGTTCTAGAGCTTTCAGATGAGCTGTTAAGCCGTTAGTGTACTATCTCTCCAATTTCTTTATGGAGGCACTCAGAGCTATGAGTTTTCCTCTTAGCACTGCTTTCATTGTGTCTCATAAGTTTGGATATGTTGTGCTTTCATTTTCATTGAGTTCTAAAAAATCTTTAATTTCTTCCCTTACCAAGTTATCAATGAGTAGAGAGTTGTATGTGGCTTTCTGTTGTTTTTGATGTTATTGAAGACCAGCCTTAGTCTGTGGTGTTCCAATAGAATACATGGGATTAATTCAATGTTTTTGTATCTGTTGATGCTTGTTTTGTGTCCAGGTATATGGTTGAATTTTTGGAAGGTACCATGAGGTGCTGAGAGAAGAAGGTATATTTTTTGTTTTAGGGTGAAATGTTCTATAGATAGCAATTGAATCCATTTGGTTCATAGCTTCTTTTAGTTTCACTGTGTCTTTTTAGTTTCTGTTTCCATGATCTGTCCATTGATGAGAGTGGGAGGTTGAATCTCCTACTATTTTTGTGTGAGGTTCGATGTGTGCTTTGAGCTTTAGTAAGTTTTCTTCTATAAATGTTGATGCCCTTGCATTTGGGGCACAGATATTCAGAATTGAGAGTTCATCTTGGTGGATTTTTCCTTTTATGAGTATGGAGTGTCCTTCCCCATCTTTTTGGATAGTTTTTGGTTGAAAGCCATTAGAATGGCTACTCCAGCTTGTTTATTGGGGCCAGTTGCTTGGAAAAAATTTCCTATCCTTTTACTTTGAGGTAATGTCTATCTTTGACTTTGATGTTGTGTTTCCTGTATTCAACAAAATGCTGGATCCTGTTTACATATCCAGTCTGCTTGCCTATGTCTTTTTATTGGAGATTTGAGTCCATTGATGTTGAGAGATATTAGGGACCAATGATTGTTGCTTCCGGTTATTTTTGTCGTTAGAGGTGGAATTACGTTTGCATGTTTCTCTTCTTTTGGGTTTGTTGTAAAAAGATTAATTTCTTGCTTTTTTGGGTGTAGTTTCCCTCCTTATGTTGGACTTTTCCTTCTGTGGGACTGGATTTATTGAAAGATATTGTTTAAATTTGGTTTTGTCTTGAAATACCTTGGTTTCTCCATCTATGATAATTTTGCTGGGTATAGCAGCCTGGGCTGGCATTTTGTTCTCTTAGGGTCTATATGCCTATGATCTTCTGGTTCTTAGAGTCTCTGTTGAGAAGTCAGGTGTTAGACCTGATAGATCTTCCCTTATATGTTACTTGACCTTTTTCCCTTACTGCTTTAAATATTCTTTCTTTGTTATGTACATTTGATGCTTTAATTATTATGTAATGAGAGGAATTTCTTTTCTGGTCCCATCTGTTTGGTGTTCAGAAGGCTTCTTGTATATTTATGGGCATCTCTCTCTTTAGGTTAGGAAATTTTTCTATAATTTTGTTGAAGATGTTTGCTGGCTGTTTTTGTTGGGAACCTTCGGTCTCTTCTATACTTATTCTTCTCAGGTTTGTTCTTTTCATTGCGTCCTGAATTTCTTGAGTGTTTTGAGATAGGAGCTTTTTTGCTTTTTTTATTTTCCTTGACTGTTGTCTGGATGTCTTCTATTGTATCTTCTGCCACTGAGATTGTCTCTTCTATCTCTTGTATTCTGTTGGTGATGCTTGTCTATGACTCCTGTTCTCATTCCTAGGTTTTCCATTTCCAGGCCTGTTCCCTTTGAATTTTCTTTACTGAGTCTATTTCTATTTTTAGATTCTGGATGGTTTTGTTCAATTCGTCTACCTGTTTGATTGTCTTCTTCTGTATTTCTTTAAGGGATTTATGCGTTTCCTCTTTAAGGGCTTCTACTTGTTTATCTGTGTTCTCCTGTATTTCTTAATGGACTTCTTAAAGTCCTCTATCCTCTTCATGAAATGAGAATTTAGCTCTGAATCTTTCTTTACAGGTGTGTTGGGGCATCCATGACTTGATGTGGTGCAAGAACTGGGTTCGGATGTTGCCAAGTAAATTAGTGTTTGTTGCTTATGTTCTTATGCTTGCCTCTCACCATCTGATTATCTCTGGTGTTATCTGCCCTCACTGTCCATGACTGGAGCCTTTCCTCTGTGAGCCTGTGAGCCTGGGATCCTGGGATCCTGGACGTGTCAGAATATCTATGGAGTCATGCTGCAACTGGGGGGTGGGCTGTGTGAGTTCGGGTCCAGCACCAGCTGGCCTGGGCACAGATGTGAACCAGAAAGCATGCAGGTCTCTGACTGGGTCAGGAGTCTTCAGTTCCATATCCTTATTTATTACTGGTGTATTAAGTTCTTTTTTTGTCATTTAGTTTTGATAGATTGTATGTATACTGCACTTCATCTGTTTCTTCAAGGTTATTCTATTTGTTAATATATAATTATTTATACCGAAGTGTCTTATATTTCTATTTTCATGCATTATCAGTTATAATATCTCACATTTAATTTTTTACTTTATTTTCATCAAATATTTGTCCATTTTGCTTGTGTTTTTCAAAAAAGACAACTTGATTTTGTTGATGTTTTACTTCTCTAACATTTATTTTGCTACAGATATATGTTATTTTCTATATTATACTATCTTTGGCCTAGGTTGTGCTTTTTCTAGATCCTCAATATGGGAAGTTAGGCTGTTTATTTGGGATTGTGACTCTTCTCCTGTAAACATTTGCTATTCTGGCCTCTTTTTTCCCCTGACTGCCTTCTCTGAGTCTACTAAGATTGTTGGGTTGTGCTCTTGTTTTCTTTTGTCTCATGATTTCAATTTTCTTGTTTTTCGTTTTTCTTGGTTTATTGTTTAATAGCAATAGCCACTTACTTAGAGGTTCTTTTGTTTTTCTCTGATTGATTGCTAACTCCATGGTTTATTAGCTGGAGAAGATACTCAACAGTGACATTTTCTAAATCTGGGTAATGTTTAGCTTGTGGCTTTATATTTGGTCTATCCTAAAAATACTTGCTTGAGAGGGATGTATATGCCATGACTGTTGGGTGAAATGTTCTTTTGTCTGCTAGGTTCATTTGGCTGAAGATATAGGTCAAATCCAATGTTTCTTTAGTGTTTTTTTGAATGGCAAGTCTACGTATTATTCAAAGGAACAATAAAACTACAAAACAGCAAGAACAATAATGAACAAAATTGTCAAATTAAGTTCTTAACTATCATTAATTTTTTTCAATGTAGGGATAGTAAGGTCTCCAATCATCACAGGATAGAAAATAGATGAATGGGACAAAAAAAAAAAGAAAGAAAAAGAAGGAAAGACCCAAATGTTTGCAGCTTAAAATAAGTTCATTTCAGCTTTAAGGACGTATGCAGAATAAGAAAGATGGGGGACAGTTATTCCACCCAAAAGAAAATCAAAGTACACAGAAGTGTATTACACATACACTTAGACAGAATGATCTCTTAACTCCAAAAATATAAAAAGTCATCATAAACTCTAAAAGGCACCTGCGCTTGGTGGTATTCCCTCCAGCATTGGGGGGCAGATGCACGAAGAGCTCTGTGAGTTCAAGGCCAGCCTGCTCTAGACAGTGAAATCCTGTTTCATGCAAGCAGAACTTAGAAAGGAATCAACTCAATTATAGGGTGTAAAAATCATAAGTATGTATATGCCCAGCATGGCAGAGCTAAGAATACAAAGCAAATACTAATGCACCTGAGAGAGAAACAGGAACAGTAATTGTTGAGGGCCTCTGAACTGCAGATGAATTATTGTGCTTTACAGATTCCTGAGTTATATATAATCACTTGCTTAATCAACTATTGAGGTATTAAATTCAATTATTACCACCTGCTCCCCAGATCCAAACGTCTCGTTTAGACTTTGGTTCTTACAGGAATCTATTTAGTTACCTTAGTTACACATCACATCTCTTGCTTCCTTAACATTTACTTTGGATTATTTTATTTTGTGTATGTGAATGCCTTGCTTAAGTGCGTGCATGTGTTCTACATGCGTGTCTATACATGGTGTTTGCAGAGGTCAGAAGAGGTCTCTGGGGTTCCTGGAGTGGAAGTTATGCATGATTGTGAGTCACCGCCCTTGGAAGTGCTTGGAACTGAACCCAAACCCTCTGACAGGGCCCAAGTGTTCACAAGCACTGAGCAATCTACCAGTCTCTCTTTGGCTTCTTTGAACACACAGGGCATACTTACTTTCAATTCCATACTATTAATTCTAGAACACAAAGCCATCGTAGGTCTGATTCTTGTGTTTTTCCTTCATGGAATCTCTAAATGCTTGCTTTCTTATAAATTTTATACTCTTTCTAGAGGTAAACTCATTCCTTGAGTATTTTAGTAAAAATTCCTTGGGCACTTTTTCTTAGTATTCAGAGTATGTGGTAAATAGTACCATAAGCAAATTGCTCTAAACCACCCTTTCTATACCACAGTTGCCAGAGATCCATGAATATTGAATATATAACAGTAAGGCAAAATCTTTGAGGTTAAACTGTGTAAGTATTCCTAGAATTCTTCCACATCTTTTATTTAAATCTTGAAGAAGACATGGAGTAGCTTACATTCCTCTTGAGCCAGAGAGACTGAGTATCACTGTATAATCTAAATGGTCTCATTTGGCTGTTTTTTAAACTTGTTCTGTCACAATTCCCTTCCTTCCATACTTCTCAGAGCCGACTATAAAATTTGCATCACCTTATTCTTGAAAGTTGCACTGGAAGATTGTTCTTTTCCTGCCATGCAAATGGTTTCACTCTTCTGAGGCCAAGAACACCTGGCTTAATGTCTTATATCATGGTTTGTTCTTGAATTCGACCCTTGTAATATCCACTCTTGGTTGCTCACTGGACACTATGCATTTGACTCATGATCTTTGGCTCCATTTCTAGCGCTGATTCACCTTGGCCAACTTCAAAGCTTTATATTTTTCCCTTTTTTGATTTTCAAAATATACTGTACCTGCCTATTGTTGTAGTCTTAAGAAACATCACTGTCTTGAAAAATCACACACTAAGGGATTCTCCTTGTTAATCACAACTTCCTGTGTCTGTCCTGACCCTTTCATAATCTATTGGCTCTTTATCCTAATGGACACACCCAGTCTATCCACCTTACTTCCAATGCTACAAACATTTCTCGCAGTTTCTATTTTATTCTTCATTTATCTCAAATTTTATATAACTCAGAGTTCTAAGCACTGCCTCACTAACATGGTAACAGACTTGACTAATCTTTCTGTTAACCTACTTGGCAAGTAGTCTTAGATTAAATAAAATATCCATGTTTTTACTTTACTACCTAGGCTAATCAATATTAAGAAGAAATAAAATTTCTATTTTGATAATGGTTGACCAGATTATTTGGATACATTTTTGATGAAAATCTGTAAACACATTGAATGTGTTATAACACACAGCTCTTAAAACATTAAAGATTCTCAAATATTTTGAGGAATGTTGGATCAAATTTAAGGAAAAAAAAGGTAAAAATTCAAAGTATGCTAAACTCTGAAGGCATATGCTCCAGAAGTTATTTTTTTTTAATGTTAGAAAATTAAACTCATGTTTTTATGGCCTCCCTGGAAAAAGGATCTTAACTTAAGGCCCAGAGTCAACTCAAGTAGAAAATCTAGTCAGAGACTGATCACATTTCTTCCCATAATTACAGAGTGTTGACTGTCAAAGAAAATGGGGAGTCAGAAAGAAACTGCTGAAAAGGTTGCCTTAGAACTGAATGGTGGGGAGAAGGAAGGAAAGGAAAAATACTCCTGGGAAACTTGCTGCCCTGGGATCAGTGCGCTGCAGATTTGGGGAAGCAGTTCTCAGATTTTCATAAAGCCTACAAAGACTCCCATACCCTTGATTTACGGAGGTTCCAGAGAAAGAAACTCCACAAGTATATGAAAACTTCAGGATTTCATGTACTGAAACCAGTGAGTACTAATTATAAATACCGATGCTAACTCTATTTAAAGAACACAAGAAGCTTTTAAGCTTAGTCTAATAACATTGCAAAAGGAACTAAGTAAAATGTCTGTACTTGAAAATTAAACTCGGTGTCTAAACTAAACAACTGTTTAGCCACAAATAAAGAAGAAGAGGAGCTGTAGGCTGACAGGAACCGGATGTAGATCTCTCCTGAGAGACACAGCCAGAATACAGCAAATACAGAGGCGAATGCCAGCAGCAAACCACTGAACTGAGAACGGGACCCCCGTTGAAGGAATCAGAGAAAGGACTGGAAGAGCTTGAAGGGGCTTGAGACCCCATATGAACAACAATGCCAACCAACCAGAGCTTCCAGGGACTAAGCCACTACCTAAAGACTATACATGGACTGGCCCTGGGCTCCAACCTCATAGGTAGCAATTAATATCCTAGTAAGGGCACCAGTGGAAGGGGAAGCCCTTGGTCCTGCCAAGACTGAACTCCCAGTGAACGTGATTGTTGGGGGGAGGGCGGTAATGGGGGGAGGATGGGGAGGGGAACATCCATAGAGAAGGGGAGGGGGAGGGATTAGGGGGATTTTGGCCTGGAAACCGGGAAAGGGAATAATATTTGAAATGTAAATAAGAAATACCCAAGTTAATAAAATGGAGAAAAAATAAAATAAAATATACTGAAAAAAAAAGAAATACAGATGAGAAAGCGGAGTTGGTGGACACGCAGGAGATTCTGTCAGTTCAGAGGTGAAGGCTGTAAGGTCATAGATTCAAAGGAGCCTGGTGCACTGGTCTATGAGCCTGACTTGAAGCACCAACAGGAAATGGGAAGATGAAAAAGAAAAGTCAAGAATGCCTCCCCAAGAAGCAAAATGTTGAAAAGCACAAAAGGAGAGAAGCTCGTTGGAGCCATGGATGAAGGAGAGAAGACCGAGAACAATGGCAAAGACAAAATTCGAAGAGATGGTTGAAATACACTATAGTTTTCCTGTAAATATTTGACTTCCATAGTATGTTTGCAAGATTATTTGAGCTGGGCAGTGGTGCACATCTTTAAGTCCAGCACTTTAAGTCCAGGCAAGATCTCTGGTCAGAGTTCTAGGTCAAGTTTGGTCTATGTAGGGAGTTCCAGGCCAGACAGAGCTACACAGTGAGGCTTTGACTCAAAACCTAATTTTTTTCATTCTTTTGCTTCTAGGTATCCAGTTTTCCCAGCACCATTTGTTGAAAATGTTGTATTTTCTCCAATGTGTGTTTTTTTGCCTTTTCGTCAAGTATCAGACAGCTGTAGTTACACATGCATCCTAATACATTTGGACCTTCTATTTTATCCTGTTAGAATAGATGTCTTTTTTTTCTCCAATACCATATTGTTTTTTATAACTAGAATTCTACCATGCTGTTGGACTCTGGAATAATAATCTCTCTGACATTATTGCTTTTGCTCAAGATGGCTTTGGTTATACAGGGCAGTTTTTTTTTTTTCTATTTCATATATAGTTTTAGATTTTCTTCCTATCTCTTTGAAGAAAGTTGTGGGAATTTTGATTGGTATTGAACTGAATCTGTAAACTGCTTTTGGTAGGATGGTCATTTTCACAAGTTTATTCTACCAATTCATATACATAGGATTTTTTTTCCAGTTTCTACTGTATTTCTCAATCTCTTCAGATATTTGAAATTTTCATTGTAGAAGTCTTTCACCTCCTTGGTTAAGTTTGTTTCAAGATACACACACACACACACACAGACACACACACACACAGAGACACACACACACACACACACACACACACACACACACACACATATATATATGGGTGTGTCCATGTCTCTCTCAATGTGGTTTTGTGTGTGTGTGTGTGTGTGTGTGTGTGTGTGTGTGTGTGTGATAGAAAGGCTACCAAATTCTTATAAGTTGATTTTATACTCTGCCACTTTGATGAAACTGTTGTTTCCAGAAGTTTTTGGTAGAATTTTTGGGATCTCTTATGTATAATACCATATGCATATGGGGTAATCATATGCAAATGGGGATGATTTGAACTTCTCTTTTCCTATTTGTATTCCTTTATTTTCTCTTTCTTGTTTTATTGCTCCAGCAAGTGCTTCCAGCTCTATATTTGAAAGGTATGGGAAAAGTGGACAGTCTTGTCTTATTCTAGATTTTAATGGAATTGCTTTAAATTTTTCTCAATTTAGGGCATATTGGCTTTGTAGAATTTATTGTTCCCTCCAGTCCTACCCTATCTAATACACTTACCATGAAGTCATGGTGGATTTTGTTAGATGATTTTTCTGCATTTCTTGAAATGATCATGTCATTTTTTTAGTTGTTGAGTCCATTTATTTGGTCTATAACACTTATTGGTGTGTATATTGAACCAACCTTTGATTTTCTTGGCAAACAAAACATGGTGGATGATCTTAGTCTATGCTCATATTAGGATTGCTAATATTTTATTGAATATTTTTGCATCTGCATTCATCAGAGATATTGGTCTATAATTTTGTGGGTTGTTTGTTTTTTTGTTGTTGTTGGTTTTTTTTTTTGTTTTTTTTTGTTTTTTTTACTGTTACATCTTTACCTGGTTATGGGTATTAGGGTCATGTGGGCTGCCTAAGAAGAGTTTGGGTGTGGACATTTATATTTTTCTGAAGAGTTTAAGAAAGTTGGGTTGTAGTTATTTTTTGAAAGTATATTAGAATTCCACTGTGAAACCATTGAGACCTGTTTTTTTTTTCCTCTCAGAAAACTTTACATTACTTTTTCCATCTCTTCTGTGTTATGGGTCTCTTTAAGTTGTTTGTCTCTTTTTTTTTTTTTTTTTGTTTAATTCTGGTAATTTGGATGAATCAAAAAATTCATCTATATCTTTTATATTTTCCAACTTGGTGGAAGGAAATATTTTAAAAGTATTTCCTTGTAACATTATGAATATCTTTGGCGTCTGTTGTGATGTTTTCCTGTTCATTTCCGGTTCTGTAAATTTTGGATCTCCCCCTTTCTTTCTTTGGGTTAGTTGGGCCGAGGGGCTTTAGATCTTGTTCATCTTTTCAAAGACCCACTTCTTATATTCTTTAGCTCTCCATATCCTTTCCTTGCTTTTATTTTTATTAATTTCTGCTTTGATTTTTACTGTTTATTGCCATCGTCTGGATTTGGACTTGATCTGTTCTTGCGGTTCCGATTTTTTGAGTAGCGTCATAAAGTCACTTATATGATGTGACTGGTCTTTTACTTTAGGCATCTAGGGCTGTAAACTTCCCCTTTACTGTGTCTCAGAAGTTCTGTGGTGGTGTCTTCCTTTCCATTTAGCTCCAGGAACGTCTTCGTTTTTTTTTTTTTTTTTTTTTTTTCTTGATTTCTTCTTTGACTTAGTCATCATTCAGTAAAAATGTGCTTAATCCCTATAATTTTATACATTTACTGGGATTTTGTGTGATGCTAATTTTAAGTTTTATTGCTCGATGATCATATGCAGACATGGACTTATTTCTGTTTTTTTGTATATTCTAACGTTTGGTGTTCTAGCATATGGTCTGTTTTAGAGAAGCGTCTGTGTGCTGCTGAGTAGAAAATATATTCCTTGGCTGTTCAGTAGAATATTGTGTTGAGATATGTTATGTCCATTTGATAAAAGATGTTATTTAAATCTGAGTTTCTCTATTTTTTTGTCTAGATGACAAATCTATTGGAGAAAGAGGGACTGAAATCAGAGTTGCTGAACTTGTGTTAATTTATGTCTGTAATTCCATTTATTATTTTTTAAAATAAAATTAGGACACCAGAGTTTGGTACATATAAGGCTACTGTTGTAATGGTTTTCTTGATTAATCAATCTCTTGATAAGGGTACAGAGCCCTTCTTTGTGCTCTCTGATTAGTTTTAGTATGAAGTCTATATTGTCGGGGATTAGGATGGCAATGTCTGCTTGCTTCTTGATCCCATTTTCTTAGAACACTTCTCTCCATTCTTTGAGATTGTGTGTATCTTAAGCCAAGGTAACTTTCTTGTAGACAACAAGTAGACATCACATGTTTGGACACAGGACTCAGGTGATTCACACTGAGACTAAGCTGGAGCCATCTATCCTGCTATATCCTTCAATGGTTCCAGAAATTACCATATAAACTGCCAATGGAGGGAAGAAATTCATAGCCTCAATGACTATGAACCACAATGAACAGTATGTCAATGACTATATATTTATAAATATGCAATAGATGGCACTGATATGTTGGTGGTAATATCTGTCTCATTAGACTTAAGGACTACTTAACTGGGGGATTATTATGCTTGGTACTTGAAGCCTAGCCGGCTCCCTGGGATTTAGTGCAGTCATGGACCTTAAGAAAGAATCTACACTGTCTAGCAAGCACAAGGCCCTGGGTTCGGTCCCCAGCTCTGAAAAAAAGAAAAAAGAAAAAAATAAAAAGAAAGAATCTACGCAATCACTGTGCTAGATTACCACAATTCCTTACTATGCTCTAAATCTTTATACTCACAGATTTTGGCTACCATCCCTCTTTACAACAAATGGAGACCATCACAGAGAACCAGAACTTGATGGTTATGATACAGAGATCAAAGGTCCATGGGGAAACCCAACCCCCATAGACATATCTTCAGCACAGCTCCCCATCTTTGGCTTAGGGGAAATTATGTAAGAGAGGCCTGAAAGATGAGAAGACCCAGAATACTAGGAAGTCTGCTGGGAAAGCATCTCTCCTAGGAATGGTTGCATAAGCAAGATTTGGAACAATCACAGTATCAATAGTCATGCTCATGTGGAAGAGGGAAATTTGAGGGATCCATCACTAGACAAAGAACTCTAGGCAACTATTGATAGGGAGACTTAGATTCTCCCAATGATGAGCCTCCTTATAACTATCCAGTGCAAACTGGCCAGCCCTAAATTCATATACACTCAAAGAAAAACTGAGTAAATAGGTTTGTGCACATATGTGTGTGTATGGAACATTTATACCTAAAGGAAAACAAGCTATCAATTCAAGAGTCAGGAAACATAAGAAGAGGGTGTAAGGGGCTGGAGGGAAAAAGGGAAAGATATATAACTCTATTTTAATAAACATGTATTAGCATAAATTAAAAATTCATTTCTAACTTTATTATTTTGTTTAAAAGCTTACCATTTGCATGTTATATTTTTCTGGAAAGTATCTACTATATCGAGCACGTACAAGCAAGAAAACAATCCAGTGGCCTGGAAACATAAAAAAAAATTATAGAAAAACTTTAAGAAATCCAGCAATTAAAAGATTCAGCTTTATCTAAATCTCTCTTTTGAGATCTTTAAATTATTAGGCATTTTTTGTAGCAAATAAATGGGCTTAATTATAATCTTTTCATCCAGTAGGTAAGGTACTTTGATCATTTCGTCTTCGTAGGGACACATTTGATTCTTCTTTTGCAGCCTCTTTCCTTTTTTCTAATAGTTTCCTTTCCACTCTATCCACAAGTGAACGAAAACATGAAATACTGGCTTTTTTATTTTGCTTAACATGATCACTAGCTTTAACTATTTTCCTGGAAGAGATGGCATTTGTTCTTTTTAATGCACCCCAAATAATCTACTGTGAGTGCATGCCACATGCTCTAATTCCGTTCACCCACTGATGGGCGGTGGACACTTGGGCTGATTTGCTGGGAATAGTATGTCTATTGTAATCTGACCTCCGTTCTATTGGGTGTGTACCCAGCAGTCGTATAGCTCCGTCATGTTGTGCTTCTAATTTGAGTGTAAGCAGAACAAAGAAAAATTCCACTTCTTGGTGCTTTGCAACAAAACCACGGAACACTAATGAAGAGAAAAGCCTTCGAAGTTGCCAGTAGACAGTGTCAGGCCCCTTTCGAGGGAATGTGTTAGGGTAATCGCTGACATCTTGACACTAGTAATGATCACAGTGGGTCATTGGATTATCATTAACTGTCGAGCAGTTCTACATACAGAAGAAAAAAAAAACCCTAAAAATAAATGTGAAATGATGTCTGTTTTTAAGACAAATGAAAATAAGATATGTTTCTATAATTTATTATCATCATTAGAGGGAATTCTAAGAGAAGTTGAGTCCCATTGGAAGGCCTGAAACAAAGGAATGAAGTGGTGAGGGGAAAGTGGGTAAACAGGAATGCACACCTATTAGTCAGAATAAGAACGTATTGTAGAATCAGATCCCTGCTGGGATACTTAATAATATACCCTGAATGGCTAAATTCATGAAGGCTACCTGTAGTCCTTACTGTTTGCTATGAGGGTGAAAGTCGATCAGAACTGTTCACTGTATTATTAATATGCTTTCTGAGGATTCCTCCGATGTGCGCCATACTTTACAATAAAGCAAAATAAAACTTTATTCAACCAACTGATTTCATCCACCCCAACCTCGTGGGCTTCAGTTTCAGTCCACAGAACCCTTGGTGCTCCTGGAAGATTCTCCTGGTCTCCATCGGCACGGGCTGCACTCTTCGCTGGAATAAAAGCAGATCTGTCTACTCTCCTACTCTTCCCTTTGCTATTCCTGACAGCCTGCAATTCCCATCAAATTCCTCAACCTCCTACCACAGAAACTAAGATTTCCTCAGCGTCAGGATCCACCTTTCCTGGTTCTCTCCAAACGGTACCTGCCTCAATCTAAGACGAACCATTCTACGTCTTCCGAGGGATTTATTTTCTCCTCTCTCCCGTCCTCCTTCTTGTGCAGCATTGCTCTTCTCAGTGGACCCCTGGGTTTAGATGGCATTGGAACCCAGACATGTTGAAACCCGCTTTTTAAAACACACATGCCCCAGTCCTACAGTTATTTTTTCTAATAATATCAGTCCAATATGTTTTTCATGGCCAGACCTCTTGAAGACATTTCCCCATGTCTCTATTTTCTCACTCCCTGATCAAGCTGCTAGAATTTCAAATATTTTTATCTCGGTTTCCTTTAGATCGAAGACTGTTGAAATTTATTGATGTCCTAAGTAGCACTTAGGTGGTTATCCAAAAGTTATTTCCTATCCTGAGATGTTCAACTTCTCTTTCTAGATAGATACATATTCTGCCTTATATATTTGCACCTGAGCGAACAACATGAGAACAGAAATAACATAGTATTTATTTTGATCTTTCTTGGTTTGGGCTTTTGAATTCAGCACTCTTTTTGTTCAGTGTGTTGGGTACCTTTGTATCTCTATAACGAAATACTTGTGATAATTAAATTATAAATGGAAAAACTTAAAGTTAGCAAATGTGGGACATAAAACCATACTAGGAAGTTTGATAAGGTCGAGCAGGTCGAGCATCAGGAGACTTGGTGGACACACACCTGAGGTTTAGATAACTCCCAGCTCCCTGTCAGACTCCTGACTTGGAACACATGCCATGCTTCTCACATAAAAGAGATGTGATCTGTGGTCATGTGAACCCAAAACAGAATTCTCCATGTTATTGAGTTACCCAGACACCTAGAGAGCTTAGCCAATAAGCTTCCCTTCCCAGACATCCTTCCCTGCAAAAGGTATTTTATCTCAGACCCACCCTGAGAAGCAGAGTACAGTTTTATGCACCCATTTTCCACCATGACAATAAACTGTTTAGAACCCTGGATTGTCTTTTTTCATCAAGATCAGCTGAGAGGAGCCATGAAGAAGGCCTTCGCCTACAGCCTAATGCCCCTTAGAAGGCCTCTCTATGATCCTAGCCCCACCGCCCCCAACCTGCCTCTGTGGGACAAGCCAGAGCTCCCCTTTTCCCCAGCCCCAGCCTAGATGCTGTCCCCAACTCACGGGCTCCTGACGCCATTCTCTGCTCTTCTGTGACTCCCAAGAGCACCTGGATGTCCAAGAGTCTGAGAACCCCATGGCCTTGGCCCAGAGACCTTTGTACCAGCTCTGCTTTCTCATGGCTCAGAAAGTGCTTTCCTATATCCCCAGGCTGCTCTGGACAGACCAGCACCCACCCCAGCAGTGGCATGGGATAAATGAAGTCAAACTTCCCGAGTTCTGCCTCCCCAAGCTGCCGTGCCCTATGGCAGAATGGACATGGGTCTGCAGGCAAACTCATGGCTTCAGGCCTCTGGCGGGTATTCTGGATGGCAATGATATGCACAGATGGCAGAGTACGTGTTTACTTCATAGCCAAGAAGTAGAAGTCAAAGGGGTAGGAGGGCAGAGACTGAACATCCCCTCTCAACGTGTACCCCCAAACTCAGCCTATCACAAGGCCTGTAGCGGCTACTCTTCATGGCTCATCTGACAGTGTTAAAGTCATCTAAGAGGTTGGTGGATGTTGTGTGATGTTTCTTGAGGAGACAGGAAAAGATATCTGTTCTTTTCAGACACCAGGCACCAGGACAGATCAAAGCAGCAATCCCATCATGTCTGTCTTTGTGTACCAATGAGTTCATGAGGGCCTGAGGAACTGAAAGGCAGCTGCACCTCTGGGAAATCTACCCCAGCCTGAGAGGTGACTCCCAAGTGCTGAGCTTGTGGAAACTTTTGCTCTTACTTGCAGGCACCCTTCACGAGACAGCGTCTTCTCTCCTGCAAATGCTTTTTGCTTCCTAACCTTGTGAGTCTTGTAACTTTCCTAAGTTTCCTGAATCTCATAAGCTGTCCTCCTTCCTCCATGATGGACTGTTTTAATTTAGAGGAAACAACTACAGGACAGATTGGCCTGCCTTGATGGGTCCACGAGGGCCCTTCCAGGAAGGACTTGCTGAGGGAAGAAGACGTACCCTGAGTGTGTACTCTGCCCTGAGTCTGAGAGCCGTCCTCCCAGAGCTGAGCATCTGAAATGAGTAACTGAAAAGGAGAAAACAGAGAGAGAGAGCGCTGCCGTCCTGTCTTCTCGGCACACTGATGGGAACTACTCAGCCTTGCCTCGCCCTACACCAAATCCTCTGAAAATGTGAGCCCAGACACGTCATTCCTCCATGAAATTGTTTCTGTCAGGCATTTTGGCAATAGTGTTATAAAGCTAACTAAAACAAGGTCCCCTTTCTTAAAGGTCCACTGGCCCTTTCAATAGCACTACTGTGGGCCTTGATCTCTTAACATTCCTTTCTTTCTGAGACAAGACCCAAACTGCACAGTCAGTATTGTGTCTGGGTTTATTTTTCCTAATCACTCGGTTCCCTTGGTAAATGTCAAAGATTTAGCTAAATTGAAATTGAAATTCCCTTTTCTTTTTTGAGGTAGCTCAAGCTGGCCTCAAAACTCACTATGTAGTTGATTCTGGCCTTGAATCCCTAACCTTCTTGCCTCCGCCTCCCAAATTTTGGGATCAGAGGTGTGCACCACCACACTAGCTGTTAAGTTCCTTTAAGGCAGAAAGGTAGGACAGGAACTGGTTTAAAGAGGAAAGTGAAGAGAAAAAAGAGGGGTAACAGGAGTTGAATATATTAGAATATATGCATATGCATATAGTGATATATGCATAATCATTACATATTACATTAACAAGTTTAAAAATCCATTTTAAGCCTTACCACGTGTATGTTTCTTATTTATGTACTTTTTATAGATGTAAGACAAAATGAAAGAATAGTTATGAAACAGATAAAAACCAATTCACCCTGATTCAGAAGACATGAAGAAGGGAAAAGGTTCTAATTTCACACTCCAACTTCTATATCTCAGAGACCACCCCAGGTGTCCACAGAGGGCCTTTTGCTTGAGATTCTAATGTGTAAAGATGATTTCTCCGGGGATGATATTACTTTGAAAAAATCCATGTTAACATCAAATTAAAATAAAGCAGAAGTACAGTATTAACACTGTAGCGGAATGTTGTGGTTTAGTTCTATCCTCCGGGGAAAGGGGTCTGTCATTGTGCTTGGTGGACGACCCCTGGGTGGCTGCCCAGGTGAATACTAGTCTGTAACGATTTTGTTACAAGACCATTTGTCCCTTGTCACCGTGGAATGGAGAGTTTTTTTTTTTTTTAATTTTAAAGACTGTCTCTGAGCATTTATATACATTTTAAATACATGGGGCTAAAAGGAAACATTGCTGTTTGTTTTTGCCCTTTCAAGCTTTATGTTTGATCTGTGGGTAGGTACGTTGTGGTGTTCCTTGGAGGTGTGTGCAAACTTGGGGTGGGGAGGAAGGGAAGGGAATTGGGGTAGGTAGAAGACATGTTCCCGAATGGTTTTGCAGATTTACTATCTGCCTGAGCCGTGCTGAGGACATTAGCAACATTGATTGTTATCAATGGGGCGGTGTAAAACGGGATGGACTATGAATGATGACAGTGTATTGGTAAATAAAGGCTGGGTGCCGGGTTACCACCTAAGAAGCTGCCTACTCTGAAATGCAACATAGAATTAAATGGGGATTTCATTCTTTATAAGTGCACCTAGAACAGGCAAACACAATATAAACCTTGATTTCCATCCAAGTCGACTGTTTAAATCTCACGTACACCAAGACAGGCAGAGAGAGCAGCGTCCCCACAAAAGCCCAAAGCCAGCCCTTTGTGCCCGCCAGCTTCCACGGCGTGCATGGGTTGCCCTAGTGATGAATGTCCTGCTTTGTGTGGTCTCTGCGTTTTCTCTTGAGAGGCTGTTTTAATGAGAAGGTGAACAGAGGGGGCTTCCTTTGAGACTGAAATAGCAGGAGGGTCACTTCTACTAATGCGGGCACAATGCTGCTGTTCCTTCTCACGGAGTTCTGACAGCCCGGGTCTGGGCCTCCGTCTCTGTCTCTCTCAGTCTGTTCCCTTCTCTCATTTTTTATCTTTTATTATTGGGTAGTGTTCGAAGCCCGCCTTGGCTAAGAACTGTCTCAGAATGGTCTATGGATTCACTTTAGAGGAGAAAAAGTAACTAGCCAGTTCACATTCCCTCCCCCTCAACCTCTCCTCCCCTCCCCACTCCCACCCCTGACCCTCGCCTCTGACAAAAAGGAGTGAGTTTGGTTTTCCCAGGCCACACCAATGTCTTTCACCTTCCTGCGCTGAGGGGCTTCCCTTCTCAGCTTTATCCCACACCAGGAAGTATACTGCTTTCAGCTTTAACACCCCTTCTCTCTCAGGATCCATGGTGCAGGGCGGGAGTGGGGGGAACATCTGTAATGGCTGTATCTTAGGACTCGCTTGGGGATAGATTAGATTGAACACACATAGTAAACTTCTGCTCACCCAGGCTAATGGAAGGAGTGGTAGTAATTCAGACGGCGCGTGTGCTTCCAGATGACTTTGAAACTGTGCTGTGTGATTTTTTTTTAAAAGCAATAGCAGCTGCAGCTGCGGAGACTCGATGCCCCAGCGTAGGGGAACGCTAAGGTGGTGATGTGGGAGTGGGCGGGTGGGTGGGGGAGCACCCTCATAGAAGCAGGGGGGAGAGGGATTGGAATAGGAGGTTTTCAGAGGGGAAACCTGGAAAGGGATAACATTTGAAGTGTGAATAAGTAAATAACCAATAAAAAGTTTTTTAAAAGCAATAGCAGGTGATTTTACTTAGAATGATAATAACGAAATGACTTTTGGGTTGCTACGGTTTGCCTCTGTAGGTAAAATGGTGGAGAGCTACACACTCTGCCTCCTACTCCAGCCTACAAATACCCTCGGCAGATTCCTTGTGCCTTCACTATATTTACTCTTTGTCTTCCCCTTCTATTTCCACAATGAAAACACAGAAGGTAAGGAATAGGTGAGGATTATTTAATAGGTAGCGAATTGAAGAACATACTCTCCTGCACTTCTATGTAAGAGCCTAAACCTCCACGCCAAGGTCACAGAATGATGCTCAGGACCAATTTGGACTGAATCCTGCTGAGTTTCAGGATGTGTTATTGCTGTGATGACTGTGTTTGACAGACAGTATGCAATGTCATTTGCTGCACTTACTGTTATATCCTCATCGCGTAGGACAGTGCTCAATTCGTTTTTACAGACCGAATGACCAAATGGGTGAGAAACATCATCCTCATTTTCCGTTTGTGTGCACACATGTATGTGTGCATGTGTGCACACGCGTGCATGCTTCTGTGTAGGCAAATATTAAATAAATGTCTGCATCTTTCTTGATTGCTATACCTTTTTCAGAGACAGAGACAAGAGATCATATTGAACCCAGAATTAATTGTTTTTTGCTAGAGTGTCTGGCTAATGAGCTCCAGGAATCTCTCCTCTCTTTACCCCCTGCCACACTGTGTACATGTGTGTGTGTGTGTGTGTGTGTGTGTGTGTGTGTGTGTGTGTGTGTGCATGTGCATGCTGCCACACCCACTCAGATTTCATGATGCAATGATGATCCAAGTCCATGTCCTTGCGCCTGAGGAGCAGACACTGTCTGAGCCATCTCCCTGGCATTTACATAAAAATTATGCATGACCTTCCTTATAAATTGCAATTCCACATAAAGTCTCATGGCATACAGAGCGGTGGGAGGACCTTTCCACGAGTGATCTCACTCAGTTTCTGTGGCTCTCTGTACTTTGCTGGTTTGTCAGACAAAGTTTTCATCATCCTTACCGAGGCAGCTTTCCTCTGGAGATAAGTGACAAACTGGGACGCTGTTTGCAGCCCGTTCCTATCCTGGCACCGAATCTGTCACAGGTTGGTTGTGTGTGATAAACCTCTCACTGCACAGACTAATAGGAATCTCATACCAGCAATGACCCCTTCGGCCATTTTTCCCCATAATAAATCTTTTATGTGTGCTATGTGAGTTGAGAAGAAACCAGAAGGGACAGATCCAGTTGGGAGGGTAGCACTTGCTTAGAGGGAGATGAGATAGTAGGACACACAGAACCATGTGGCTTCCAGTTCTGCCTGAGGAGCCAGAGGCCCCCTCCCCTCCACGCCTTGTGCTGACCTGCAGATTTAGTTGCTTGGTTGTGCAGAAGAGCGGTGACGTGAGGATAATAACCTTCTCACACCCCTTTCACAAAAGGATATTCTGAGGCCCTTGCAGCTCCCTTTCCTTGTTCAATGGCAGAGCAAACATCTTAAGGGTCTTCAAAGGGGTTCCCTGTCTTCCACATTCGTTGTGACCCTGAACAGTTCCATTTGTCCGCGTCTACTATGAGTAAGAATCATGGCAAGCAGCTTCAGCCCTCTGTGATTTGATCCTCATACCCGTATGTTTGTCCTGTTGAGGAAACAGAGAGGCTCAGGGAAGTTAAGTCAAATACTCAGCATCCCAAAGCTTCAGGAGTCCTCGGGAATCAACTCTCTCTCTCTCTCTCTCTCTCTCTCTCTCTCTCTCTCTCTCTCTCTCTCTCCTCTCCTCTCTCTCTCTCTCTCTCTCTCTCTCTCTCTCTCTCTCTCTCTCTCTCTCTCTCTCTCTCTCCACTGTATCATGTGGCCCCTCTGGGGTGTCTGGGTCCAAACAATTTAAAGCCATTTTTACAGCTATGGTTCTCAAAAGAAATATTCCACTTGAAGACGTTTGGGGGGAGCATTTCTCCAAGATCTTCCCCCAACTCCCCAGAAAACAGTGGCTTATTAAGTCAGTTTGGGGGTTATCTTCCCTCCTTACTCTTTAGATACTGGTGAGTGACTCAGAGATCTTGTCCCTGCTAGAACCTGTGGAGGTGGGTATTCGATTACACAAAGACCTGCATATTCAGATGTGTTTGTCATGCCATCTCACTGTGAGGTATCTAGAAGAGAATCCCCTTTGTTGACAGATAACGTCTCTCACCCGTGATCCAGGAGGGAAGGAGGGATTCAATCCATGCAGGGCCGATTTACATTGAAGAAGCCCAAGTATTGTGCAGCTGCCTTGGAAGGCAGGCTGTCACACTGCCAAGGCTTCCAATCCTTAGGAGACAAAGAGGTAGGGGTGGGGGGAGGAGAAGTTGCCTGCATCCTTTTCAGGGGTGGGCCTGTTTCCTGGCAGGAGAGAGCTGTCCTGATTCTATTGCCCGGGAATAAGAGCTTGAGGTGCAGCCTGTGGCTAAATATGTCCCAGCTCAGTTCCATTCCATCCTCATTAGCTCCACTTCATAGCTGGCCAGAGGGAAAGATTAATTTAGTGACCGAGCTTAATAAAAAGACGCTTCAGGTCCCACAGTTCCTGCTTTGCGATCAGAGGCCAGGAGTGCACTGGGAGGTGCCAGCTTCAAGATGCCAAGGGCAAACAGCTGAGCTTGGGGGGAAGTGCAGAGACATTCCCGCTGAGTTTTATGAGTTTCGTTCTCCAGCTCATTTTGTAAACACCCAAACCGCACCTCTGACAAGAAAGAAACATCAGTATCCAATACCGGGGCAAATGAAAGACCTTGCTTTGGAATTGGCTCGCCTTTGTGAGACATCGCAACATGCTCTATTCTCCAAACATGTTCTCCAAACACGTTAATCCACTAAGGTGCACTGTCCAAGAAATGGTGGCTTTGTCACTGTATGGCACCCAACATAGAAATCCTTATTCTCTCCCTTCTAAGGGGTCTTGGCAAAAGTTTGTCTTTTGGAAGATGCTTGGTTCCAGGTGGTTGTCTCTAGAGAAAAGTAAGTTTGAAGGATAAGACAGTAAACAACATCATGTTCCTTCCATAGGGGCTGAAGTGAGGCGAGGAAATTCTGAGGTAGGTGCATGATAGCAGCATTACAGAGCATTGTGTGAGCGTGCATGAGTGTGTGTGTGCAAGTGTGGGTGTGTCCGTGCACGCGCGTGGGTGCATGTGTGTATACATTTATGTGTACATCATAAACACAGTCATAGTCAGGTGATGGGCCTGTACACATGCGAGAATGTGTGGCTGCCCTTGTACACGAACAATTGCAATGCATAATTAATACAGAGCTAAAATTAAACTCCTGTGTGAACGAGATACTGCCATGCCCGAGCAGCAGAGACATGGTAACCTCTGTCAGTTTGTTTTCAGCTACCTAAGCACACATTGCTTTTCAGGGCTGTGTGTGTGTGTGTGTGTGTGTGTGTGTGTGTGTGTGTACCTGTGTTTTGTTGTTGTTGTTGCCGTTCCAGCCTTGAGGAATTAGGATTTTTGCAGTTCATGCCTCCTCTATTGTTTGCACTGGGAACAGTGTCAAAGAAACCTTTGTTTCATTGAATCTTGTCCTTGGCCCCCCTAATGTCTTCAGGATTCCAGTTAATTAATCCCTCTCAAATGGGGCTACACACAAAGCAGGCACCAGCCTGGCAAAAGTACAGCTCTCGGTTGGCGGTGACCTGGGATGGAGAAATACAGGACCCTTACCTTAGCTTACAGTACGTTACTGTTTACTATGACCTTGAATACAGGTGACCATGGACATAATTGTTTCCTTGATTATGAATGGAGGCTTGACTTTGGGTACCTTTTAAACAATCATCAAAGAGACAAAGCTTATTTTAATGTGACAAGCCCAAGAATTCTTTTAGCATTTGTGTTATGAGTTGTGCTAAATATATATTTTTCAATATTTTTTCTTTTCTTTCTTACCTTTCTTTTTTCTTCTCTTTCTCTTCCTCTCGTTCCCTGCCTACTTCTCCCTCTCTCTTCCTTCCTTCCTTCCTTCCTTCCTTCCTTCCTTCCTTCCTTCCTCCCTCCCTCCCTCCCTCCCTCCCCCCCCCCTCTTTCAGACAAGTTTTCAGTATTTCATCCTTACTAGGCTCCAACTCCCAATCTCTTGCCTTTGGAGTGATGGAGTTTCGGAGATATATACCCAGACTGGTCCTAAATGTTCAATCGTGAAGAAGACAGAGAAAAAATATCATTTTTACCTTTCTTTTCGTAATGGATTGAAAGTCACTGACAAGAAGGATTTAGGCAGACACCTGGGAAGCAATGGAGCTTCGCGTTGGCTTTGCTGCCTACACGCCGTTGTCTGCAGGGCCTGTTTTCTTCCGGTGTTCTCTCCTCCCGTCCCTCCGATCTGCTTGTACAGTCCACACCTTCCGTTTGTTGTCCCCCTTTGAACACTGATCTGCCTTTGCACTGGGTCTAATAACCTGTATCTCTTGGTCTGTAAGGAAGTTTCTAGAACTTTCCCGCATATTCCAATAAAGTGTGCTATATGCTAATCACAACATCCTATGATTATTTTCTCCCTAAATTCCATTGGGGGTGGGGAGAAGAAGAAGAGAGAGGAGGGGAGATATAACAATGTAAGAGAAAAAGAAGGGGAAAGGATGATAGTTTCCTGTAATCAAATCTTCCGTATCAGTAACAGCATGTATCACGCGGCAGAGGATCCAAAACAGATACTCCACCCCAGAGATTGTATCCTGGAATCAGTCCGAATGTGTGTTTTATCACTGGACAGTTTTTTTTTTTTGACACAATCTGTTTTCATACCACAACTGTTCCTATTGAATTGCTAACTTTGAAAATAGGATTATTTTTCATATTCTCATCAAAACAACTTCTGGAAAAGTTCAAGGAACTTCATGAAAATGCTGTGTAATAAAAATGAAAAATAACAGACTGAAATAATGTTACAAAATATATCATTGGCACATAATTGTATGGTTAGCTATATTCATGGATGGTCATTATTATGATGTTATTTTACTGTTATGGTTAGATAACATTTTATATTTGTCACATAGTATTATTTAATATTGAGACATTTAAATAGTCATTGTAGACCCAGGATGTCTGTAGAAGCAGGGCAGAAGTCTAGCTGAACAGGGGCCCCAGAGCTGAATTTGAATTTGTGTTTTCCGAACCTCTCTACTCCATTGACCTAGATTGCTTCTCCAGGTTGAATGATGCCAAGGGAAATGTACGACTTGCCTTGAAGTTGTATTTTCATTGTGATCATAATTTTATTGCTGGACTGGCTCTTTGATCAGGTTGATAGAGGTGGGGTGGAGCTCCGAGTCTGGTTTTGTCACCACTAAGCATAAATTCTGTATAAGATATATTTAGCAGCTTTGTCAGAAGATGAATACACAGCTTAGACTAGACATGTGAAGATTTCAAATGTTGACACTAGTTTCTAGACTTGGAATGGTTTGCTGTTTTTGCAGAAAGCAGGTGTTTGAGGAACAGCTGAGATTTGCAACTGTGCTCCCTGAATTTAACACACGGGCTGCTACTTTTTCCCTAAGACAATATGTGTACCAGTGATGCTCGCTCTGCTTCCTTTAAGCTTGAAGCTCGACTAATCTAATAGCTGTTGACCTCTCTATTAAAGATCTGATGAATTTATAGTTGATACTTCAATCTTTTATAATGTACAGTGATCATTTCCGAGAACAATGATAGCATCAAGGCAACGGGGAGAGTTTGAAGGAAGGTCGGTTATCTACTGGACTTGACATTAAGCCATTCTGTCCCACAAACCTTCCACTTTACACACGATGCCTAAAACCTTAACATGCCTAATGTCTTTGTACAAAATTACTAAAATTAAAACACAGCCTGAGAGAAGTTGTAATATATGTAATAAATCTATACACTCAGATTTATAGGATTTGTGGCTAAATCTATCCTTGGAACTTCACTCATATTTAATTTTTTAGATCAATCAACTAAAGTTTATATGAGGAAGGATGAGAGAACCAAGAGTAATCCTTATTGTGAGTCAATAGGATTAATGCAACAATTAGTTCTCTGTGAAAGTGTAAGTTCTAAACACCAGGATTACAGTTAAAAACACGTAAGTCTGATGTACTTTTGACACTAATACCCATTGGAATTGTACAGTGACACTGTTTTTGCCTCCTCTAAGAGCCTAGAGTTTAGAAAAGAGCCCTTTGGAGACAATTATACATGGGCATCAAAACTTAGACTTTAGAGTATCTTAATGGATCTCCCCAACAATACAACCCAGTGTACTTTGAACAGTCATGGGTAGAATTCTGAGAACACAGTCTGACAAGTTCTTACAATCATCCTTCCTCATGAGCAACAGAGAGAACAGAAGGAAAAAGAGATCTGACATCATTATCCTTACAGCCACCAAATAACCATGCTAGACAACAGTAGGAGCCTGTCTGCTCTGTTTTCCCTGCCTCCTTTCCTGAAGTCTGCAAGCACTGAATTAAGGCCACAGTGTGAAGACAGAGTGTACATCCCAGCCCATTGTCTTTCATTTGTGAAGTTTTCAGCTCATCATCAAATTATTCAAGATTTTAAGAAATGGCCACTTTTATTTGGTTTTGGTTTTGTCATCTAAGTCAGCTCTCTTGGAAGAGGGAGAAAAGAAAGAGGAAGAAAAAGAGAGGGAGGAAAACAGGGAAGAGAAGGATCCTATTGATTATGATAATATCTTTTAATTGTCACCTTGACTTAATTTAGAATCACTTTGCCTCAAAGAAGGATTGTATCAGGTTGGCTTATGGGAATGTATGTAGGGATCGTCTTGATTATGTTAATTGATGATGAACACTCTGCTATGGGTAGCGCCATTGCCTGGGCAAGGGCTCCTGTGTTGTACTAAAATTTAATCTCAATCAGGAGTTTCTACCCCTGCCTTTGATCATTCAGTTTTCAGATAAAAGACTTTTATATTTAAAACAAGCCATTAAGGCACTAGAGGGAGGCAGATATCTACCCTCTATGCTATTAGAATGTACTTCCCCATTAATAACCCCAAGTTGTAACTTGCCATGTTCCATCTGGGCAACTCTAACTCCAACTGGTCAAACCTCACAGGCACGTTTTCAAGACTCACCTACCCCATGGTGCCTTCTCCTCTCTCCCTTCTTAGACTCCCAAGCCTGGGAACCAAAACCCCACCTATGTCTCTTCTGCTCAGTTATAGGCTGCTGACATCTTTTTCAACCCATAGCTTTAAATTAAGGAGCAAAGTCCTGTAGCATCATTATGTGTTTGTGAGGATACACCAGGATCAGAATTTAGCATTACAATACATAGTAACAGACCAAAGCCCAACAATTCCCCATTTTAGGTCAATAAAAGACCTTTTTCTTTCAAATAAAAATTGAATAAAGTTATAACAATCATGAAAACTATAAGGTATGGTTTACATTCATAATGTCCGGTCCATTTATATTTGACAACATATTCTATCATCTAGCCTATCTTGATGAGTTCAGAGTTTTGTATCTAAATCATTTTCTAACCTAACTTGTATTACCTGATGACTAAGGATGTTGAACATTTCTTTAAGTGCTTCTTGGTCATTTGAGATTCCTCCGTTGGGAATTCTCTGCTTAGCTCTTTACCCCATTTTTAAATTGGGTTAGTTTGAGTTTTTTTTTTTTTTCTGGAGTCTAACTTCTTGAGTTCTTTATATATTTTGGATATTAGCCCTGTATCAGATGTACGGCTAGTGAAGATCTTTTCCCAATCCTTAGGCTGTCATTTTCTCCTATTGATAATGTCCTTACTTACAGAAGTTTTTCAAATTCAAGAGGACCCACTTATCAATCATTAATCTTTCGAGTCTGAGCTGTTGGTGTTCTGTTCAGGAACTTCTCTCCTGTGTCAATGCCTTCAAGGCTCTTTCCCACTTTCTCTTCTACTAGATTCAGTGTATCTGATTTTATGTTGATATTCTTGATCCACTTGGACTTGAGCTTATGCAGGGTAACAAATAAATCTCGGTGTGACTCTCACAAAGCAAGTGAAAGAGCTGTGTGACATGAACTTCAAGTCCCTGAAGAAAGAAATCAAAGAAGACCTCAGAAGATGGAAAGATCTCCCATGCTCATGGATTGGCAGAATTAACATAGTAAAAATGGCCGTCTTACCAAAAACAATCTACAGATTCAATGCGATCCCCATTAAAATTCCAATGCATTTTTTTTACAGACCATTAAAGAGCAATTCTCAACTTCATATGGAAA
This sequence comes from Rattus norvegicus, assembly GCF_021556685.1. Lineage (NCBI taxonomy): Eukaryota > Metazoa > Chordata > Mammalia > Rodentia > Muridae > Rattus > Rattus norvegicus. The sequence continues at coordinate 113,663,383 of NC_141542.1, forward strand.
AACAAAAAGCCAAAACGATTCTGAACAATAAAAGAACTTCAGGGGGAATCACCATCCTTGACCTCAAGCTGTACTACAGAGCAATAGTGTTAAAAACCCACATGGTATTGGTACAGAGACAGACGGGTAGATCAATGGAATAGAATCAAAGACCCAGAAATAAACTCACACACCTATGGACACTTGATCTCAGACAAAGAAGCCAAAACCATACAGTGGAAAAAAGAAAGCACCTTTAACAAATGGTGCTGGTCTATCTAACTGGTGGTCTGCATGTAACACAGAAGTTTTTCACAAAGTGAAATGTCCTGCCTTTAAATTATCACCAATATCCGTTTGGATAGCAGATATCGAAAGGCTATAGGAAATCCTCTTTTAAAGGAAACACAGTTGTCCATTGCACAATAACGGGAAAGACTGAAAAATGTGTTTTCTGACAACTTACTATTGGTTGGTATCCTAGAGCAGGCATAGGCCAATCATTTAATGTATCTTTGGATAAGATGAGATAGGCGAGGTGAACTGCGGAGTAAAATGGGATCATGTTTTCCTGTAAAATTTCATTTAAAAATTTATTTTTTAAAAGAGCGAGGAGTAGGACGTAAACTACCAATAGGGATGGGGACTGTCTTAGAGCTTACTAGACAACTTCAGCACTCTGGGTTCCACTCTCATACCATCACAGTTGAAAAAATCATACTAATTAAAAAAAATACAATGTATAGTATATAGTCAGTGCATAAACTGTTGTGACTGGAAATGTTCGTGAATCCTCAAAGACCACCAAGGAGCCAATTCTGATGCAATTGCATTAAAGTCTGTTCAAGCTTGAGTTTGGGCCACACCACCCACAGGATGGTGTGGAGAACTGGAGGGGGCGGCCCTAAGCTTATTTTTCAGGAGAGCATTTATAGAGACACAACATGGGTTTCTAGCCTGTCACCCATCTGATTGGGAAGGTGGGAGATTATGGCCTTTAACATAATCGGCTGGTGCTTCGAGACAAACCATAAACTTCTACTGTTTTTCCTGAGTAGTGGTGGTTAGGAAGGGAAGTGCCAGGGTCAGGCTTGTAACCTGGAGGTGCAGATTCGTTGAGGAAGAACCTGGACACTTGTGCTAGACACAGACCTTGTTGGTTGGGGGGTAACCTGGAAACTGGTGCTGGGGTGCCAGCCTGCTAGTTAGCTCTCAAGTTCAACCTCAGATCAGGTTCTCTAAAGACGGAGTCTGAATGCACCAGATCTGGTCTCTCAAAACCAGCATTGTGTTCATTTATTTTCATTCATGTATTATGTTTTCCCTACTGGTATGTATGCCATTTTTATGTGAATTCCGTTTATGGAGAGCACGAGAGCATAGGAGGTGTGCTCTCAGAAACGTCGCCACAGACAGGTGTGTTACATTTGAAAGGTCTTCTATGTCACTAGGGAACAGGAGTTTTTTTCAGCATCATCATAATCACGTGGGATTGCTAACTGTTGTCTATGTGCCTAGTCGTTGGCAGGAATGGACACAGATCTTTGTTTGGTCATAGTTTGCATGTGTCTGCCTGCGTTGTCCAGGCTAAGCAATTTTACCACTGCAGCCATTCAGTGTTATCCAGGAGTACAGAAATATGGGAGTGTACCGGTTTATATGCAAATTCAGTAATTCAAAGACAAAAATCTATTGTGTGGTCCTGAGATCGCTTTTGTTGTTGTTGTTCGAGATTGTTAAACATTTCAAACTTTGATAGTGAAGGTCACCTAGCATGTCTCATTTTCCCTTGGGTTCTGGGATGTTGTCAAGCTTAAGAGTTTCGCTCAATTATCATATGCCCTCATAACCCGGGTGTTTCTACTCCGTGTCTTTTTGTGCTTTTATCCCCGATTAAATCATATTTCAGGCTCCTACATTGCAGCCAATTCAAGTTCCTTTTGGATGTGGGAGGGCTGCAAAGTAAACATAATTATTTGGTTAGATGTTTGACGGAGGTGTTTTTAATCGTAGCTATAGCTGAATCAGTACTGGGAGATAGTATGAGATTTTAAATATTAATTAATATTAATATATCTCTCTTGTCTAGAGTGATACTTCACACTCTGATTAGTCGTTTCCCCAGAGTCTTATGATTTGAATAAATTTTATTACCATCTCAGTTTAGAGCATTCTAGAATCCGGGAAGAGCAGAGGACTAGGTTCTGAAGCAGAGCAGATGCCAGGATGAGATCAGTGCCTTCCTCAGCATTGTTGCAAGCGGGGGCACGGCAGTCTTCACCACTGCCATCATTCCTGGGTGCCAGGGTGAATGGCTGGTATCATAAAAGGTCCCGGATAGAAAGGAGAAATGCATGCAGGTTCAGTTTATGTGGGACACAGTGAGAGGGCTCGCCTCCCTGCATCATTCATGGAAGCCACCTGAAGTCAGGGTAGACTAGGATACAGAGTACTTGCGGTATATGCTTATAAAATAATATGTATATGATGTATATAATATATACATATACTTATATGTACATATAAGATATGCGTGTGTATAGAATGACTACTATCATTACCCAAGGGCAGAGCTTAAAAAGCCCTTGTAATTTTCTAGCTAATAATGGTGCTGGGAAAAAAAAAATAAACCTTTCTGCTTGTATACTTTAATATCTGGGTGATAGCGTCTCTAATCAAATGAGGTGCCTCTTGGTGGGCTTCTAGATGGGGAGCTGTTGCCATGAAAACAAGCTATGATTAAAATTCTGGAGCTTTTGCCTCACTCCTGTTTGTCAGAGAGGGGTGAAGGGCTTGGAACGGAACTAATGCTTGTTCATGTCTATTTACCGAAGCCTCCATAAAAATCCCCAAACTGTGTGAATCGGAGTACCCGACTTGAAAAGCACATGCATATACCGAGTGGTTGAAGAATCTTAAGTAGAAAGGAAGCTCTAACACTCAAGACCCTTCCAGACTTTATCCTTATTTAAGTCTTTAATCCTGTTATGTCTCTGGGTTCTGGATCACTTCCTCTGTTTAGCAATCAGTAAACAGACGGAGTGGAGTGTCTCCTACGGAGAAAGAACCTACAGGGTTCAAACAATGCAGCAGGGACTTCTGAGAGTCACCAGCTGATAGCCAGTTAATTAGAAGGAGAGGCTACATCCAAGCATTAAGTGGGCGGAGTCTGGAATATGAGCAGACTGAGGCCCTACCCTGGTGTCCTTCACTAGGACCACCAGGTAGATAATGTCAGGACTTACAGGACATCCTGTTGGCATTCACTGGGCAAATGTTTGACTGATATCTTGTAACGTGATAGCAAATGTATGACATCACAGTGTTGTGTGGGACTAGAGGCATGAAAGGAATTTTGTTGTTTTTTTGTTTTGACCTCTTATACTGCTATACTATGATACTTAGCCTGGTTCATTACTTCCTTTTGTGCATTTGTTAGCAGTCACCAAGCTATTCACTCATGCATTTGTTTAGTACCCACTCTAGTCCAGTGTGTGAAGCTCAGAGAGACACAAGGAGAAAGCAAGTTATGATTATTATTTTAACTTTTATTAATAAATTTATGAAAATTGCTCCATAAAAGATCCTCCCAACAAAAGCCCAACAGATAAGCAAACGAAACATAGGGGTAGTGTCATGGCAGGGCTGTATGCCGTTCCTCTTTCTAGGAGTAAAGGATAGGAGATCAGAAAGCATGTCACGGCGGCTAAATAGACCTTAGTATCTGGAAGGGTTCCAGATTAAAGTCACCCATCATGGACAGGCTCAGTGGATAAAGACACTTGTCACCAAGCTTCATGAGCAGAGTCAACTCCTTGAACCCAGGTAGAAGAAAGAGAGAACCAACTCTCACAAACTATGCTATGCTTGACGGGGCACAAGTACACACACACACACACACACAGACACACACATACACACGCATACACACACACACACAGACACACACACACACACACACACAGAGTAAATTACTAACTGTAAAAACACTTAAGTTGACTGACCTTCAGCCATTTCTATCAGATCCCCATTTAATGTTAAAATCAGTTTTTCTATCACAGTTTGAAAATTTGCCTGGAAAGGGAAGTGTTGGTGAGGATTATGCTTCCATTCTCTGGTCGTCTTTTCTCAATTGAACATACCCCCCACCCCTTTTTTTTCAAGAATCCAAACATAAGGAGAATAATAATAGCATGACTGTTGGTTTTTGAACTTTTAGGTATCTTCGAAATAAGCAAATGCGGTAGAGAAAACCTTCATGGAGGGGGACTAATTAAGGGCTGTAAAGTGGCCACCGCCAAACAAGAAGTTCCCTGCTGCTTGTATCATAAAAGGTCCCGGATAGAAAGGAGAAATGCATGCAGGTTCAGTTTATGTGGGACACAGTGAGAGGGCTCGCCTCCCTGCATCATTCATGGAAGCCACCTGAAGTCAGGGTAGACTAGGATACAGAGTACTTGCGGTATATGCTTATAAAATAATATGTATATGATGTATATAATATATACATATACTTATATGTACATATAAGATATGCGTGTGTATAGAATGACTACTATCATTACCCAAGGGCAGAGCTTAAAAAGCCCTTGTAATTTTCTAGCTAATAATGGTGCTGGGAAAAAAAAAATAAACCTTTCTGCTTGTATACTTTAATATCTGGGTGATAGCGTCTCTAATCAAATGAGGTGCCTCTTGGTGGGCTTCTAGATGGGGAGCTGTTGCCATGAAAACAAGCTATGATTAAAATTCTGGAGCTTTTGCCTCACTCCTGTTTGTCAGAGAGGGGTGAAGGGCTTGGAACGGAACTAATGCTTGTTCATGTCTATTTACCGAAGCCTCCATAAAAATCCCCAAACTGTGTGAATCGGAGTACCCGACTTGAAAAGCACATGCATATACCGAGTGGTTGAAGAATCTTAAGTAGAAAGGAAGCTCTAACACTCAAGACCCTTCCAGACTTTATCCTTATTTAAGTCTTTAATCCTGTTATGTCTCTGGGTTCTGGATCACTTCCTCTGTTTAGCAATCAGTAAACAGACGGAGTGGAGTGTCTCCTACGGAGAAAGAACCTACAGGGTTCAAACAATGCAGCAGGGACTTCTGAGAGTCACCAGCTGATAGCCAGTTAATTAGAAGGAGAGGCTACATCCAAGCATTAAGTGGGCGGAGTCTGGAATATGAGCAGACTGAGGCCCTACCCTGGTGTCCTTCACTAGGACCACCAGGTAGATAATGTCAGGACTTACAGGACATCCTGTTGGCATTCACTGGGCAAATGTTTGACTGATATCTTGTAACGTGATAGCAAATGTATGACATCACAGTGTTGTGTGGGACTAGAGGCATGAAAGGAATTTTGTTGTTTTTTTGTTTTGACCTCTTATACTGCTATACTATGATACTTAGCCTGGTTCATTACTTCCTTTTGTGCATTTGTTAGCAGTCACCAAGCTATTCACTCATGCATTTGTTTAGTACCCACTCTAGTCCAGTGTGTGAAGCTCAGAGAGACACAAGGAGAAAGCAAGTTATGATTATTATTTTAACTTTTATTAATAAATTTATGAAAATTGCTCCATAAAAGATCCTCCCAACAAAAGCCCAACAGATAAGCAAACGAAACATAGGGGTAGTGTCATGGCAGGGCTGTATGCCGTTCCTCTTTCTAGGAGTAAAGGATAGGAGATCAGAAAGCATGTCACGGCGGCTAAATAGACCTTAGTATCTGGAAGGGTTCCAGATTAAAGTCACCCATCATGGACAGGCTCAGTGGATAAAGACACTTGTCACCAAGCTTCATGAGCAGAGTCAACTCCTTGAACCCAGGTAGAAGAAAGAGAGAACCAACTCTCACAAACTATGCTATGCTTGACGGGGCACAAGTACACACACACACACACACACAGACACACACATACACACGCATACACACACACACACAGACACACACACACACACACACACAGAGTAAATTACTAACTGTAAAAACACTTAAGTTGACTGACCTTCAGCCATTTCTATCAGATCCCCATTTAATGTTAAAATCAGTTTTTCTATCACAGTTTGAAAATTTGCCTGGAAAGGGAAGTGTTGGTGAGGATTATGCTTCCATTCTCTGGTCGTCTTTTCTCAATTGAACATACCCCCCACCCCTTTTTTTTCAAGAATCCAAACATAAGGAGAATAATAATAGCATGACTGTTGGTTTTTGAACTTTTAGGTATCTTCGAAATAAGCAAATGCGGTAGAGAAAACCTTCATGGAGGGGGACTAATTAAGGGCTGTAAAGTGGCCACCGCCAAACAAGAAGTTCCCTGCTGCGTGCATGGATTTTCTTGGTTTCCTGGGTTGGCATTTGAACAAGAAACAATTTCCGGCTGCTGACGTCACGTTGCAGAATGCCCAGGTGTGTTCTCCCACTGTGCGGTGTCAGAGCCAGATTGTTTAACTCTGCTTGCTGCCCAGCAGTTCACACATGCAAATGAGGTGGCTCTTTTTTGCCTACTGTGGGAAATTTCTCCCAAATGGTCCTTGGCTGGCATCTTGCCCCAACTAAAATTGATGTAGTCGAGGCCATTGAATCTGGGCGCGGGGCCAGCATGCAGGAGTATAATTCTTATTTGGCAGAGAAAGATGGACAGGGGGATCTGCGTGACATTATCTCTAGAGCCACGGGCAGGCTCTAAAACAGAAGAATCACTTTAAAGAATGGACACTGGTACTAGCGATCTTCCCTCCAGCCTTCATACGGAGAGGCGATTCATTGAGCGTTTGTGGAGCGACTAATTCATTGTTCAATTAATCTGTTAAAACATATTTAAATCCCTATAAATATAGTTAGCGTGCTAGCTAGTTTAGAGGACCCAATGTAGCGCCGACTGAGAGAAGGGAGCGTCAGTTGAGAAGATGCCTCAATGGCATCAGCTTATAAGCAAGCCTGTAGGGCATTTTCTTCATTTCTTTTTGCTGTGAGAGGGCCCAGCCCACTGTGGTCAGTTGTACCCCTTGCCTGGTGGTCTTGGGTGCTATCACAAAGCAGGATGAGCAAGCTGTAAGGAGCACCATGACCTCTGCATCAGCTTCTGCCTTCGGGTTCCCGCCCTGACTTCATCAGGTGATGGATTGGGATATGGAAGCGTATTCAAAATAAAGCTTTTCCTCCCCAAGTCGCTTTTGGCTATGGTGTTTCTTCACAGCAACAGAAACGCTAAGACAAATAGACGCGGTTACCATTTTGGTAGAGAACAAGGTGTAGACGGTGCCTGCTGTCGCGGAGATGTTTGACATTCTGAAGGGGTGGTGGGGACAGACAAATCCAGCTGAGCAAGGTATGACATGATCAGGTGTTAAGGGCTGTCACTTGCTGGGAAGCATGTGGGTTTTCTGAGGGGCGTTAGGAAAGAAAGCTGGATCCTATGGATCCTACAGAGTAGCAGAAAGTCAAAGTGTGGATGTGGCCTCCGTTGGTGGCCGTGCTGTGACAGGAACGGTGCGCAAAGGGGATGATCAAGGCTTTCCTCAGCCTGCAAGAAGCGGCCCAAAATCCCCTGAGGCCAACAGGGAGGGCAGCCCCACTCCTCCCAAGAGGTGCAGTGTTTATGCAGGCTGAAACAAACTGCAGATGCGGATTCTCTCATGAGGCAAGCAGGTGACAGTTTTCAGGAGAATGAGCTGTCTTCCTGCACTCTGTCGTCACCTCTCCCAAGGGTCTAGTCTCACAACACTCACAGTAACCTTATTCCTTAGAGAGGCTGCATTTGCAAGAGGAGATACGTGATTTTCCATTCTATATATATATACACCCACTATTAACTTCAGACTGGAAAGAAGTTTTCTCTCACTGTGTGCCTGAGTAGTAAAGCAAATGGCGCATAATGTTAATTAAAAATATTGCCAGTATCTCCAAGTTTCCTTGCACATTTGTCTAAATGGTTCCACGAGGCCAAATATTTCAAAGCTATCTAAGGTATTTACTCCACCCACCCCATCCATTCATCCCGTATTCCTATTACTTTATTTGGATTTAGATTTTAAATTTTTAAATTCAACTTGTTGAGTTAATTGCTTACAACATTAGTATAATACAGATGTGTGTGTGTGTGTGTGTGTGTGTGTGTGCACAAAAATAATAATTAAAGAACTCATAAACTCGAGAGGGAGTAAAGGGGACAGGGAAGGAGTTAGAGGGGAAGAGTGTGGGGTAAGAATGATGTAAACACTATCTTCATGTATGAAGATCCTGGCAGAAAAGTAATGAAAAGCCCTTACAATGTTGACTGGGCCCGCCCATGTTTAAAATGAGTGCTTTGAGGTGACATCAGGTTTATTTGTGTGTAAGTTGGGCATCCCTAAGAAGCACAAGTAAAATTGAAATATGAAAAACAATTGTTGAAAGAAATAGGAAAAAAAAGACGGGGCCAAAAATAGCCCATAAGGATGGTGGGCTAGATAGCTGTCAGTCTGGCAAAGGCTATGGTCGTTTGGAAATAGAGAACTTGGGTTAAGAAAATGTCCCCATCAGATGAACCTGTAGGCGATTCTGTGAGGCATTTTATTGGTTAAGGATGTGAGAGGGCCCAGCCCACTACAGGCAACGTTGCCTCTGGTTGGACAAGAAAGCAGGGTAGGCAAGCCATTCATAGCACACAGGCAGCCTGCCTCTGTGGTTTCACTGCTTTGTCAGTGATGGATCGCGATGTGGAAGTGTAAGTCAAGTAGGACCTTTCCTCTCCAAAGTCATTTTGGTGACTGGTATTTTATCACAGCAGTAACAAACCATCTACGACAGAAGGTCTTTGCGCCACTTCGGGCCACCATACAGGATTGACTTGGGGGAAGAAGAGATAAAAAGAATGTTGGGGAGCAAGAGACAGCCGTGGTGCAGGTTGGACGGTCTGAGGTCGTAGAGTGGGTGAGGGGAATCACTTAGCAAGGGCTACACAGCATAAGCGTTTCCTATTGATCCTCGTGCCCACGATACCGGACATCAGAATTAAGTCAAGCAGGGTCTCAAAAGCCCAGGAGTTAGGGTTGTTACTTGTTCTTCTCAACAGATTCTCTTGAAGGGAATTCTGAGTGGGACTGCTCTATGGCCATTATAGCAATGTAAAGCATTGTTAGAGCGTTTAACAAAATTGTCCTGGGCCTAGAGAGATTGTTCAGTGGTGAAATACAGTAGTCGCTTTTCCAAAGGATCCAGGTTTGGTTCTCAGTAATCACAGGGAATCCTGCTATCCCGCTTCTGGCCTCCATGGGCACCAGCCACACATATAGTACCTATGTACACGTGTGCAGGCAAACCACCTACACATATAAAAGCGAGCCCTTGCTTTTTCTTCAGCTTTACTTAATCTGCTATTTAATCTATCACTGAATTGTTAGTTTCAAGTATCCAGACTCACTTTTTAGCAGCAATATTTGTTTCTTTTGAGATCCCTTGCTATTCTTTTTTTCAGAGTTCGTCTTCCCTTATGTTTTCTATGCAAACCTCTTTAATTATGCCTTTTTCTTTTCTCCTCCTTCTCCTTCTTTGTTATCTTCTCTGCTTCTCATTTATCCTAGACCATTCCTGAACACGTGTTGTGTGGCCTTTGTTATTTATTTATTTATATTTATATTCATTTATTTATGATTCAATTCAGACCAATTTACTGCCGTCTAATTTTCTAGCAATACTCTGGGCTCAGGATATCTTAATTCTAAGTTGGGGAGTTTCTATGCCATCCCTCTGGAACCGAAAGCCTATGTGTGGTACAGTATTGGGCATCCGGGATGTTCATTTTCCCTGTCGAGGAAGAGTGGGCTTCCCACTTTTGTGACAGATGGCTTGAGGTTTCCTAACCTTTCCTATACGAGGATCCAGCTGTTTTCGGGTGCTGGGATTACATAACGCTTCAAGACACATCTCTGCTCTGCTTTCTTTTCTCCAGTCTCAGTCGGAATCGATGTTTTAAATGTCAGGGCCAACCCCTTTCCCAATCCACCCCGTGTCACACTGATTATTTTGATTTTATTTTGCTTTGTTTCTCATTGCATATATGGGAACTTTGCCTTAGTTTTCTATTTTTCTTTCCTTTTTTTTTCTGGATGATTTCTTTATTTAACTTTAAAATTTTTAATTTAGTTTTGCTTTTTACTTAGTCGCTTTACATCCCACTCACTCACTGACTTCTTTCTGATCGCCCCATTCCACAATCCTTCCCCCATACTCCCTTCTCCTCTGAGTGAGGGGGCCCTCCTGGGTATTCTCCAACCCTGGCATTCAAGTTTCTGCAAGGCTAGGTGCTTCCTTTCCCACTGAGGCCAGACAAGATAGAACATATCCCAAGTACAGGCAAAAGCATTTGGGATAGCCCCATTCCAGATGTTCGGGGCCCACATGAATACCAAGCTGCACATCTGCTACATATGTGTGGGAGGCCTAGGCCCAGCCTGTGTATGTTCTTTGGTTGTGGGTCAGACTCTGAGAGCCCCAAGGTTCCAGGTTAGTTGACTCTGTTGATCTTCCCGTAGAGCTCCTATCCCCTTCGGGATCAGCAATCCTTCCTCCTATTCTTCCATAAGATTCCCCAAGCTCCTTTTAATAGGGTTTTTTTTTCTTACAGTATCAGGGTAATTTTTGTTTTGCTGTATATTCCTTTCTGTTGCTATGAGAGCTGCTATATTATTAACCTGTTGCGTGTTGTTCAGTTTTATTTATTATGTTTTTACAAACTGAGCTCTTCAGAAGTAGATAGCAAGGTGGAATTTGTTAAGGATTCATGGGGCAGCAGACAGGATTCAACAGCAGGACTGATGAAAGTACAAGCACTTTGTCGGGAGCTCTGGAGGAAATACTGCCAGGGAGTTGTGATGACTGTCCTTGGTTGTCAGCTTGACTACATCTGGAATTAGCTAAGGCCCAAGCGACTGGGTACACCTATGGGGAAGTTTTCTTAATTAAATCATTTGAAGATGGAAGGCACACCATCTATCCGGATCTTTGGAGGTGTGGAGATCGACCTTTAGTCTGGACCACCCTTCTGCTGAAGAAGGAAGGTCCTTCTCTCACCTTGCTGCTTCCACCTTTGTTAGCAAATCCCTTCCTTCACCGGCATTAAACAGACACAGACACTCACAGCCAAACAATGGATGGAGCTTGGGGACTCTTACAGAAGAACAGGGAACGGGATGGCGGGACCTGAAGGGGATAGGACCTCCTCAGGAAGACCAATAGAATCAACTAACCCGGACCCTTGGGCTCTTAGAGTCTGAACCACCAACCAAAGGACATATACAGGCTGGGCCTAGGCCTTGCCACTCATATGTAGCAGTTGTGGTCTTCATGTGGGTCCAGAACAATTGGAACTGGGGGCTAGCTCAGAACTGTCACCTGTACGTGGGATGTGTTCTTCTAGCTAAGCTGCCTTGTGTCTGGCCTCAGTGAGAAAGGAAGCATCTAGCCTCACAGAGACTTGGGTTGCCAGAGTTGGGAGACATCCAGGGGGGTACCACCCACTCAGAGGAGAAGGGGAAAGGGGAAGAAGGAAAGGGTGAAGGACTGTGGGAGGGGGTGACCAGGAGGGAGGCAGGGAGCTGGATGTGATGTAAATAAGTAAAAAACTAAAATTAAATTAAAAAGGAAGAAAGTTGAGCTAGTCTCAGAAAGACAAATATATGTGACTTCTGTATTTTATGTAGGCTTGTAGAATATAGATCTACATAATTGTGTGTGTATATATGACACGAGATTGGAAGTAAAGCCCTTTAGGGGACAAGGAGATGAATGGGAACAGTTAAATATTATATATATTTATATTATATATATTATATGTGTTGAATATCTAATATATATTTGTATGAAACTATTTGTATGTAATACAGAACTATGTGCAATGAATATACAATTAAAAATAAAATCCTCCCCCACCCAAAATAATCCCAGTTTGGGTTCCTTCAGTATGAGCTGGTGACTGGGCATTTCTTTTGGAAGCACATTAGCAGAAAATTATTTTATTATCTTTGCAATAACATACATTCATATACGGAAGGAGGTTTGGTATTTTCATTTTTATTTTTTAGGAAATATAAGATAGAAAAAAACTGGTACACATAAACACACACACACACACACACACACACACACACACACACACACGTCGAGTTTCCAGCTGTGGGATTCTGCAGGGCATTTGGTGTGAATGGAGAGAAATATGTTGACATAGAGTGCACACAGCAAAAGGGAAAGACACACGTGCAGGTTGGGCCGATCAGACTGAGTGGGTGTACAGAAAAGTGCCCTTTTCTGCAGTTTGTTCCTCCATTCACCCTCATTCTATCCTTGTTTTATCTCACTAGTGAGTGCAATTTTTATCCTTTCAACAACCATGCACAGGAGTTCTCTCTACCAAGGAGTATAGGAACAGATTTATGGTCCCTAAAATCATAACACACAGCGTTTTAACCTGCATTTGTACACAGGATAAGTGGGTTTGTGACTGAGACAGTGGGAGGCAGGCGGGAGGAGAGGGAGAAGAGATATAGCAGGTAAAACACTTAGAAACATCAGCAGAGCAAAGGACAGGTCAAAAAACTCTGGGGTCATTCAAGGAGCTGACTCTAGGGTAAAGGCAGATACCAACAACTGCAGCATGCTTTCTGATACATATATGTTGTCCTCACCACACACAGGGTAATTTTTTCCCCAGGAATTTTCATTAAAATTCTAGGCATGGCTACTCTTCCAGCAATCCCAGGTTTGATTCCTTACCCACACATGGTGACTCACAACCATTGCCAACACCAAACCCAGATCTTGCTTCTGTGAGCAGCAGTGGTACATAGACAAAACACCACCACACATAAAATAAATAATAATATTTTAGATGATTCTTCTAGGTGAAATATGGGTCCTTAGGAGGGGGAAAACATTTGAGGAAGCAAAACAAACAAAAACTAAATAGATGATGTCTGAAAATGATCCCTGAAGCAGTCAGTAGGGGATGAGTCTTCCAGACTGCATCAACACAAAGAGGCAGAGAGGCTTCAGAGCTGCAGGGGGATGGACCCTCCTAAGCATCAGTGGAGGAAAAGGCTTTAGAACAATAGGAACCCTGTTTGAATATTTTCTGGAAAGGTGTCAGGAAGGGTGTGAGCAAAGCTTTGCCCAAAATAGGTCATTTGAGCGACGAGAGTATTACTAAGGGACTGACTGGCCTCCTTATTGACTTTTATTTAACTCCTGCAGCAGACTGCACAAACTGGCAAGAGCTTTGGGGGGGGAAACGTATCTGATTTCTAACCACAAGAAAAGGAAAAAAAAAATCCCAAAGCCAAAGCGTCTTCTCGGATCGATCTTTCATCGTGCCTTAATTTAGCCTGCAGGAGAAATACTTTTTGTGAGCATGGAATTGTTTAAACCTACTAAGGGAAGCTTTCTCTTTCAGTTGCAAACCTGGGATTTACTGCAAAAAAAAAAAAAAGTCCTTCTACTATGTCAGAGCAGTTCCCAGTTTCTAGCACTTGTATTTACGAAGGGGCTTACTGCGGATGGGGTGGTGAACTAGAGACCTAGCAAATGGTATTTCTTCCTTAGCAAGTAATTGGGGATTCTTTACAAAAATAGGAGTTGCAAAGCCCTAGAGCTATATAAACTATCAGGGGCATAGCTCAAAAATTTAATGTTGAATTAAAAAAGGAAGTGGCAGAAAAACATCTATGGTGTGCTATTTCTGGATATATATATATATATATATATATATATATATATATATATATATTTGGATAAAAATTTGAAAAACATACTGGTGCAGGGGAGTGGCCTTTGGGGGCAGAGAACAAGGAGGGAAACGGAGAAGTGAGGTTAGTGTTTGCTCAGGGGAACTTCAGTTCTCTCCCCATATCAATGCCTCCCCTACCTGCCCTTTCCCCTAAAGAATGTGTTTGCAGTTTTAGTTGAGATCAAAAACATCTATGTTCCGGGGGCAGAAGCTCATTAGCTGACCAACATGTATATGGTGTGCACATTACATATACATCTTCACATTAACTAGTAACTGCCAAGGGCATGGGAGATACTGGTTTTTATTCTGCCAGTGGGTCCTCAGAAGAAGCCAAGAGAGGAATGACAACACAGGTCTCAGCCAGGTTTGAGTGGCCAGGACAAGAAACGAGAACACAGAATCATGTGGCCGAAGGAAATAAAGGTGAGGGGCGGAAAGCAAAACCAGGCAACTGGCAAGGAATTCTGAGAGGAGGGCCTACAAGCAGAAGGGCCAAGGTGCTACCCCCAACACTCCTGAGTAATATCTCAATACCAGCCCGTTACATTCTCCTGCCTGTTGGTCAGTATTTTCCCAAACCATGAAGTTGAAGCCTGCAGCTCCAAAGAGTTTTCATTTGAAACAAATCTCATAAAAACGTATTAGTCCGAAGCGTAGGAAGAATGAGTTTGCAGCGCTGGTGTGACTCACGAATCTGACCAAGCACTCTTTGTGTGTCTGGGTTCTCTTTTGAAGTGAGCGCCCACGGAAGGCACTGGCTCTAAGACAGTGGGCAGATGACCCACGGACGGAAGCTTTGATCTCTGACACAGAGGACCGCAGCACAGGAACAGATTCTCCCGTCTGGGTAAAACTGGCAACTTTTGTCTGGAAAATTCCCCTCTAGCAGTACAGAGACCAAAGCAAAAGTACTAATAGGGCTGGCTAGGGCAAAAGCCCTCACTTTTGTAACATTAGGGGTCCATGGCAGTGTTTTCCAACCTGTGGGCTGCAACCCCTTTGCGTATGTGTGTTAAAGGTCAAATGACCTTTTCCTGGGGTTGCATTTCAGATACTCTGAATCTAGGGTATTTACCTTACAACTCGCAACAGTGGCAAATTACAGTTATGAAGTTGCACCAAAATAATTTTATGGATGGCGGTCACCACAACATGAGGAACTGTATTAAAGGGTCACAGCATTAGGAAGGTTGAGAACCCCTGGTCCACGCACTCCGCTCTATAGCGTCAGAGCATTCCGGTGTTACAGATTAAGCTCCATACACGAAGCCTTATCTTGGGCGAGCTGATGGCGGAGAGCGCCTGAGTGCCAGATCACATTAACTCCTTCATTCTGTACCAGGCCAATTCCCGTCTAATAACGTTGTTTAGAATGAAAATGGACAGGCTCTGTGTATCATTTCGGGGACATGGGAAAGCTGGTCCCGCCCACTGTTGTTGACCTGGCCATTCACTTCCAGTGAGTAATCAATCCATTTAGGTTGCATACAGAATTGGGCGAGGCAGGGGTGAGAAAAGATACACTCCCTAGAAAAGGAAAAGGTTAACAAGTTCTAGTGAGGTTCGTCTCTCTTGGCGCTTCTCTCCTCCTTCAGGGTCCAACCACACGGCTGCTGCAGTGGGAGCCTAGAGCCTCTGTCTTCTGAAGGCAGGGACAAAGCTTTCTGTGGGAAATGGTGACCAAGTCGAGCGAATCTTCAGTTTCACATCCTGCCCTGGAGTTTATTTTCAATAGATTTTTTTTTTTTTAGTTCCAACAGAGAGGTTTTGAAATGCAAGTGTTTATGTGATTTCTTGAAACCAATTAGAGGCTCTAAATATACAGACATCTAATACTATGGAGTTCTCCAACAAAAACAAATGAGGGGTTTTATTGATAAGCTGAGGGTCAGACAGGAACTCTGGGCCATTCCGGCTTTAATAAAACATTAAGTGGTTTAATTAAATCATTAATTCCACCCTGCGTTCCATTTTTCAAAAGACAGCATAAAAATAAAACAGGTTGTTTTTTTTTTTTTAAAGCCTATTCTCTTCCTCTATAATTCATTAGGTTAAGTCCATAGATTGGCTTGATCCTCTGCTGTAAATTGAGGCCATTTCAAAACACAGCACTTTAAGTAAGATGCTGGCAGGTATTGATCTGAAAGTGACCTCTTCCTTCATTTGTCAAAAAAAAAAAAAAAAAAAAAAAGAAAAAGAAAAAAAGAAAAGAAAAAAGAAAAAAAAGAGATAGAACTTTTATTTTTAAAGAATAGTCTATAAGAGGCATATGTCCCACCTGTAGCAACCATCTTGACACATCATTAAAATAATTTTAGCTTTTGCATACAGGAAATCTCTGAAAGACTCATTTTGTTTGGCATGACTATGTGGTAGATTTCATGCATTAACTTTTAAATTAATGGTTACTTTATGACACTTATCCATGAAAATTGGTGTGAAATCACAAGACACAAAGAAAATTAGGAATATATGTCTCATTCTCCTCGAGAACCCTAGTCTGTCA
The DNA here is from genome assembly GCF_021556685.1 of Rattus norvegicus. Taxonomy (NCBI): domain Eukaryota; kingdom Metazoa; phylum Chordata; class Mammalia; order Rodentia; family Muridae; genus Rattus; species Rattus norvegicus. The sequence goes on from NC_141542.1 coordinate 113,679,631, forward strand.
GTCCCTTTCTGTCGAGTACAGATCCTGTATGTAATGATCCTTCAAGATCGGGTTAACTCGGGATTACTCTTTTGACCCTTGGATGTGAGAAGGAAGAACAGGGAATGTTAGCAATGCCATTGGGGAAAAGCATCGGTGGCATGGGATGACCACCGACCGCACAGGCGTATAGCGGCCCTGTCACCTTGCTGTGTGACTTCTGCATGTGTGACCATTGCAATGAGTGAGCGAGCCCGTCGTAAGCAGCACGTGGGTAGGAGGTGAAGTAATCGTTGTTTCTGTCTCCTGTTTCCCTGGGGTCAGAGTTCTCACGGGATTGCCTTGTCTGTGTGTGGAATCTTGTCATTGAGGCCATTGGTGCTCTCCAAGAAAGGTATCTTCTGTTCTATGCGGAACTGTAATTCTCCCGAAGTCAGAGGAGCATATTGGTAACCCACATGAGCAAGCAGGACGTGTGGACCACGCAGACTAGGTTTCCTCTTACTTTTGAAGAGCCTGACAAAGATGTGTAGGTTGGGGTTGGGGTTCAGGGTGATGTATAGATGACACCACCAGAAAGGAAACAGTATATGAGTACTGTGAAACTGGATACTACACCAGCGGTGTTTTTGTCTTTAAACTACCTGACATTGGCAAATGCATACGGCCATCTTTGAATATGTGTGGGAGACTGATTCCGAGGGAGTCCTGGAGACTAGAATCTACAGATGCTCAAGTTCCTTCTATAAAATGAAACTTCCATAGTACTTGTATATAATCTATATACAGCTGCCAGTAATCCATCTGCTGCTTAAAATACTTAATTTAAAATGGATATTATATAAATGATTGCAGTGTCTGTATTATTTAAAAGATGACAAAAATATCTGTGGGCATTCGATGTAATTTTTCTCAATTTTTTTTTTAATCCGTAGTTGGTTAAATTCTTGGGTACGGGGAGAAAGAATGAGTGTCTATAACTCTTAAAACTTCCTCATTTTCATCTCTACGCTAATATAGTTGTAAAACAATTTTGATTCCAAGTCAAGATTTGGGTTATAATGACGAGGGGAATTATATTTTTGCTAAGTTAAATGGCTCAGAAATAATATGAATTCTTTATATTTTCATTTTTCTCAGTTACTATGTTTCAATGTATATTTTTTTCTAAGTACTTATTCTAATATTCTTTTTTTCATTGTAGCTTGCAATAGTTTTTCTTCCTCATCAGGGGGTCTATAATATTGTTATTTCCTTCCCGATCCTGGTCCAGCTATGCTAATCTGTGTTGTGAGTTTTCCAGCTCGATGATGAATGAGTCCCCGTCTTCTGGTTGCCACAGTTTAGTTGCTCTTGATTAACGCCTTTTTTAATCACCTGGTCAAATCTTCCAAAGAAAAGTGAGGCAGGAAGGTCTGCTTCCCTTATTGCCTTCCTCTTACGCCTGACAAATAGACATTAGATGCTTTTGTTTTCCGATTTAAAAAATCTTTCATTTTGGAAATTTCTCTAAATAACTGAGTAATAACTTGCCGGATAATAACTTACGTGTGTGCACAAAGATTCTAGTCAGAGTCTCTGAGTGCCTGGGGGTGGCGTTCACCTTAGGCAGTGGACTAGTGAACCAACCCTTAGAGCAACATGCTGCTTTTGGTGTTCATAGATGACTTTCTTGAGTCTTCCCCCATTTCTCAGAGGCTATTTATTCATTTTCCTCTATAGCTGAAACCTTGCCTAATTGGCCTTTTTTTTGTTTGTTTGTTTTTGGAGAAGGGAAGAAGGAATTGGCAACATCAAGCATGAACACCCGACCCCTGTGACTCGCATGTCAATGTCTGGTTACTGGTCCAAATTCTCTGGTTTGAATGCATTGCATGGCTTTTTACAGCAGAAAGAGAGAATAAAATCTCTTGGTTGCAAACATTGTAAAGTTGTACTTGTGGTGGAGTGGACTGGAGAAGAGGCGGATATTCACAGAAGGGCAGGCTGGTGTAGAGTATGGCAAGGTGCGACCTAGATGGCAGAGTATCCATGTGGCTCATGGTCATCTCTGAAGTCTCAGTGTGGCAGGGAGAGGGAGTTTCTCTTAGAAGTACTTAGTGGGACAAAGCACTGAATATCAGAGCCCAGAGGTCTAATGAGGACGTTCTCATAGGAACAAGGAATATGACTGTTTAGTGAGGAACATTAGAATCTAACAGGTTTCATGAGAAGATTGACAGTGAGCTAAACTGAGAGAGCGTCTCTGACAAATTACTACCAACTATGAAGTTAAAGGCAACTGGAATTTGTTTTTTCCCACAGGTATATGGGTTTCATTAAGCTAAAAGCCAGGCTCTTGCAAGGGTAATTCCTTCCGGCAACTCTTGGAAGATTCCGTCCTCAAGAGTTTCCCATCTCTGAGAACCTGCTGGCATTTGTGGTACTGCCTTGCTCTGACCCACACTTTCCTTGAACATCCCTTCTTCTATTTTGTTGCTTCTATTGTACCAGAACCCTTGTAATTGGGCGGACCCAAGTGGTTCCTGATAACCTTCTCAATTACAAAGTTCCTAGCTGCATCTAAAAGGGCCCTCTGCCTGCTTTCTCTCTCTCTCTCTCTCTCTCTCTCTCTCTCTCTCTCTCTCTCTTTCTTTCTTCCTTTCTTTCTTTCCCTGAAACGATATATTCTTAAGCTCAGGAATTAAAAATTCAAATAACTGTGGGCGATTCACATTCCATAAATACGTAAATAAAAATACTTATATGTGTATATGTGTGTTTGTACACCCATACTTGGTCAGTTGCTTTGTTTGTTGACAGAGTCTGATATGAGAAATGCTTCAATATCAAGGAGGACCCTAATTTCCAGACCTTGACTTCAGTTGTCTTTTTGCTCTTACAGGTGTGTATTTTTGAGACAGGATTTTGTTGGATTGGCCAAGGAAGGTTTTGACTCTGGGCAAGATACCTATTAAGTAGCTGATGACACTTCTCTTTTCAGTCAGAAAGAATGAGCTTCTTGACAAATTGGCTAATTCCAAGGCTGAAGAAGGGAAAGTACAAGGAATATCATTTTGTCAAAAAGCAAAGGAGATGATAGTAATAGATAAAATGCCACATAATAAAGTAAGAGGAATAGATATGAATAATGTACATATTGGAATAATATAAATTTAATGGGGGAATAAATTAAAAATTGAGTGAAAGAACAGATGTAAGAGAGTAATGGGGAGAGGAGAAGATACAATGCTTTCTTGTATGTAAAAATCTGATTTAACTGCGTGTGCCAGAGTGGGGCAGAGAGTGGTAGGGTGTAGGGTGGAGAGAAAGACAGAGAGAGAGAGAGGACTATTTGAGGAAACAAAGGGGCCAGCAAGAAAAATGAAGGAAGCACAGGGGAGTAGCGAAGATTAAAAGGCCAATAGAAGCCAACTCTAGTGATGTGTATGCCTGAAACGCCACAGTGAAGCCAAAGCTATTTGCACTCACTTCAAATAAGAAGAGGATTCTCTGTAAAACTACTCACTAGGCATAGGGCATAAGGAGGAACTTCAGAAAGAAGCCTGGGGGACATCAGTGACAGAAATGAATATTAGCTATAATAGTGAGAATAGAGGTTGGGTTTTATCAGCTGGGACGCAAAGAGACTAATACAGCTCCATTCTGTTACGCTTTAATAGGCCACGAGTAAATTTTTACAATACTCAACGTCTTCAAGATGGTACAATAAGTGACCATTACTTTTAAAAGTTAAGGAACTGTCCTAGAAGGGAGCTGGAAGAGGCCTGATACTGAACACAACGTGTGTTTTTTTGAAGAGGCTTCTATAAATAACATTATTGACACAATTTTGAAGAGGACCAGAAAAGCAGGTGTTGGTACTTTGTCAATGCGAGTGTGTTTATTTGAAGGTTACGTTGTGCTGCACAACTGTTGCCCTTGTCTGTAGGAGATGTGCATTAAGCAAGTTGAGTTGTGGGGCCTTATCACATAAGAATACGTTTGTGTGACACTTAGAACTTTACCATAAGCTTGCAGTGACAATTAGAATTCCTTTAGGAATTAGTGGGGGTTCTCTAGGAAAACAGAACCAAGCGATATGCACGTATACTAAGGTTGGCTTACACTAACAGTTCTGGGTAGTTCAACAATGGCTGACTCCTAGAGAGGGGTTGCTCAGCCTACAAGGCTGGCTTTCTCAGTATTTCTATTAGACACTGTAGGTCTGGATGATACTTGGAAAGCTGTCGGTCTTCAGTCTATGTTGGAAGCCCGAAGAAGCCAGTTCTAATACCAACAGAGAAAGCAGCAATGGTAGCCATAGTATACAGGGCATTATCAGCACATGTGGAGGCAAACAAGTATAAAGTAAAACACCTCCTTCTGTGCCTTATCTGGGACCATCGGAAGCTTCTGCCACATTTATGGTGGACCTTCCTACTTCAAATAGTCTGATCAAGAAAGCCCCTCGTGGGAAGACCTGTAGGAGCTGAAGGGGATTGCAACCCCATAGAAAGAACAATAACAACTAACTGGACCCTCCCAGAGTTCCCAGCGACTAAACCACCAACCAAAGAGTATATATTGAGAGAGTCCTGGCTACAGATACATAGTAGCAGAGGATGGCTTTATCTGACATCAGTGGGAGGGGAAGCCCTTGGTCCTGTGAAGACTCGATGCCACAGCGTAGGGGGATGCTAGAGCTGTGAGGCAGGAGTGGGTGAGTGGGTGGAGTAGGTCCCTCATAGAAGCAAAGGGGAGGAAAGAGAAGGGGGATGGGATGGGGGTTTCTGGAGGGATAACCAGGGAGAGTGATATCATTTGAAATGTAAACAAATAAAATGATTAATTAATAAAAAAAAGAAAGCCCCTCACAGATGTACCCATCCATTTTGTCTTTTTGGTGACTCGAGACGCAGTCAAATCCACAACCAAGATAAGCTATCACAGTTTCCTAATGTTTGGAGGCTAGCTCATGGCATCGTTTCTCTGGTGCTTGCTATATTGCGCCCTCTGTCAAAGGGCATTCTGAGAGGAGGCTGAAGTACAAAACGAAGCCAGAGGGTAAGGGGGGGTGCTATGGGACGCTGTCTTCCAGATAAGACTTCACTGTAGCAGGCAGGAACTCACAGTAGCTGTGTCTACCGGCATTAGAACAATTCAGCCCAAATTCTAGCTTGGTTGGGGAAGGGCTTCTGGGGACCCACCATTAGCTCAGAAGATGCTAATGGATAATGCCTTCTGGAGGAGGAAGAGTCATTTGCTTTTTCGGTATAGCCACTGTAGGTTACCCATGCTCCAGTGAATGCTCTATACATATGTACATATGGATAACACTACCTGGAATATAAATACACACACACACACACACACACACACACACACATAAAATTGAGCAGAGGATGTGTTAGTTGTGGTCTTAGTGGAGTTGGTGGGAGGAATTGAAGTGGCTATTATAAAGATAGATTGTGTACACATATAAAATTCCCAAATAATAAATACATACATCAAGAATAAAGGACTAAAACATTATGGAAATATTGTCCCACCAACTCCTATTCACCTCATGGACTGTCTCCCCAGGTTGACTTTTTTCTTTCTCCTCTTGACTCCTTCTGCCCGCACCACTGAAACTTCAAGTCCTGCACAGAGCTGCTTGCTTGGTCACACTCTGTTCCCAGTTCCTAGCCTAGAGTGTGGAACATAGAGGCTCAAAGGCTATTTAAAGAATTGACTAATGTTCTCTGTCATCTAAGTTGAGAAAGAAATCTTTGAAAATGGCAGTTCAACCAACATTAAGGTTCTAGTCTGAGAACGAAGAAGCAAGAGGATTCTTTGCTTGTTTTCCTTTCTGTGTTATTTTTAATGAGATGATTCTATTTGTGGCTTCTCCATCTGCACACATTTTCCTGAACAGTCCCAAGCAATTAGCTTCCAGGAATATTAGCAGGTGACAAGTTTCTCTTTTCCAGATGTTCTCACTCTTACCTACCATAGTTACCGCCTCTTGAGACTTTACAGAAGATGCCTTGCAGCTTCTCATTAGTGTCTCAATCCAAGTTAACTTCGTCTCCTTGGGTGTAGGGAAATGCTGGGGCTCGGGGTAGGAGGGTGGGGGCACACCCTCGTAGAAGCAGGGGGAGAGAGGATGGGATAGGGAGTTTCCAGAGGGGAAACTGGGAAAGGGGATAACATTTGAAATGTAAATAAATAAAATATGGCCCTCGGAAAGATAGTCTCCTTGGGTCTTCATGAGAAGGAAACTTATTACAGTCTCACCTCTGACCAAAACTTTACTTGCTATGCAAATTTTGTTCATTTTCAACTATGAATTAAAATCATAGTAGCTTATATTAAATTTCTAACAGCTGACAGTTGTTATCAATTATCGTCCTAAATTTTCATACTTAATTTGCCTACAGCAAATTTATAGGCTAAGTATTATTTCTTCCTCTCTCCCTCCCTACTCTGTGTCTGCTGTGGGAGAGAGAGGGAGGGGGAGAGGGAGGGAGGGAGAGAAAGGGGGAGAGAGAGAGAGAGAGAGAGAGAGAGAGAGAGAGAGAGAGAGAGAGAGAGAGAGACTGTGGATGCATGAATTCCATGGTACACATGAGGCCAGAGGACAACCTTAGGTCAACTGTGGTCTGCTTTGAGAAAGCTTTCTTGGATGTTTTTCAGTGCAGATGCTGACTATCCATTCTGTGAGCTTTCGGGATTCTTCTTGTCTCTGCCTGACATGGCCACAGGAGTGTTCAGATCATAAAGCCCGTTATTACAAGCAGTCGAAGATAGAGATATGGAACTGAGTTCTGATGACTCCCCAACCTTCATGGAAGCTGCCACAGAGCTGCTACTCTGCCCTTGGAAGGCCTTAGAGCCAAGCACTGTTCTTCCAAGTTAGCAGTTACAGACGTGATCTTGCAGCAGGAACACTCCTGTCTCACCACTCTATTCCAGACTCAGCCTTGTGCATCTGAATTTGACCACATCTGGAGTCTAAGCAGCCACATAGTTTGGGAGGCATCCACCACTCCTTCCTCGCTGTGCAGTAGATAGGAATAAAAAAGGACACTACAACAGCTCGTCCTTCCTCAGCATATGATAGAACTTCACTGATGGGTTGTTTTAGGCTTGTTCTAGTTAGGGATATTGTATCTGAGCCATCCTTGAGTGCATCTCACTAAGTGTTGACATCTGAGTACTCAGAATCTTCACAAGCCTGTAATTAGTCGAGATGTCAGAGTAAGGATGATTTACATAATTCTATCAGCCTACTTTCTGTTGTTCTTTTCAAAGTCCTAGTAGTTTCCAAGCAGATGATATATTCCTTTGCCCTATACTTTATTCTATGCAGGATAACATAGTTCCTAATTTTGCACACATACTGAAAATATAGCCTTCAGTCTCCCAGCCTTGTAAATGTTTCAGGATTGTCTGACACTGCTTATTCTCAAGCCAGTACTTGGTTTCAGAGAACATTTATGTCCCTTTGACGGTTTCTTCTGTTCGAATACCATAAAGACATTGTAGTTTAGCACTGTTCAATATATAAATATGTCATGAACCACGTATAGAGAACACGTGGTGTTCTCTAGGCCTCACCCCCTTATTGGGGAGCTTTCGCAGTTGATAGTTGCTGGGGGAGGTAGAACCACTGAGTTTGAGGTATGGCCACTACTAAGTCTCTCATGCTCCATGCCCAATGGATGCTTTCATACCCAGGCACATATGGGCTTTAAAAAATAACTTACTAGGGTTATGAAGGAGGAGGATAGACAAGGGGAAGAAGAAGAAGAAGAAGAAGAAGAAGAAGAAGAAGAAGAAGAAGAAGAAGAAGAAGAAGAAGAAGAAGAAGAAGAAGAAGAAGAAGGAGAAGAAGAAGAAGAAGAGGGGGAGGAGGAGAAAGAGGAGGAGGAGAAGGGAGAAGGAGGAGGAGGAGGAGAAAGAGGAGGAGGAGAAGGGAGAAGGAGGAGGAGGAGGAGAAAGAGGAGGAGGAGAAGGGAGAAGAAGGAGGAGGAGGAGGAGGAGGAGAAGGGAGAAGAAGAGAATGACATGAAGTTAAGAGGGGAGACATTGGAGGAAATATAGGAGGAGTTGGAGAATGTACAATGGGGTGTATATGATCATATTTCAGTGTATACAACATTAAAATTCTCAAAGGCTTAAAGTGATGATTATGTTTCAGTACATAACAATAAGAAACCCTAAAAGAGAAAGAAAAATATATTTCTAATAATAAACTATTTAACATAATGCATATGATATTTTGTCATTTAAAAATGTAGTTGACATAAAAATTATCAAGAAAATTCTTCATATTCTGTGAATCGAATCATATCTTCTAAACTCAGCACATATTTGATCGTAGCAACACCATTAACCATGTCTTATAATACTGCCTCAGTGGGCGCAGGTAGAGAACAGTTTGCTTCGGCTCAGAGCATAGTGGCCATGTTTGTTTAAGTCTTGACTCTATTGTATCATGGCGATGCATAGGTCCATGGAGGAGGACTTCATCTGAGGACTCAAGTGCCTAGATCACACAGTTATGTCCTTCTGCCATTTTTCCCCCACAAGGTTTTTAGACTATCCACTTCTGATGTGTTCCAGCTATGCTGAGCTTTATTACTGGAAGTGATTCGGTCTAGACATCTCAGTGCTGGCTGCCTGGGAAATGTGTTTCCTTCAAAAACACAAAGCTGAAAATACCTCTTAACCATTGCTTTTCTAGTGGTAAAATGCTAAAGTATATCAATTCTTGGATTTTCTTTCTTCCCATCCAAAAAATTCCTTCCTGTCATCTTGCCCCCTGTTTCTTAGTAGAGACAAAAATGGCCACTAGAACTATATGTGCTGTGTTAATTGCCACGTCCTCTTGCTCTGCAACCTGGGCATGGGATATCTCCTGACATTCATGCCTTAGGCACGTATAGCCTGGTTGTGTTTTGAGACCAGGAGAAGCATTCTATGCACAATTTCTTGTGTTGCTTCTTGGTATCGTTATAGAGAACACCACACAGTAGCTCGGTGGCCTTTGGAGTTTTTTTTTTTTTTTTTTTTTTTTTGGTTCTTTTTTTCGGAGCTGGGGACCGAACCCAGGGCCTTGCGTTTCCTAGGTAAGCGCTCTACCACTGAGCTAAATCCCCAGCCCCGGCCTTTGGAGTTTTATATCAATGTTCAGGTACATTATGAAGCAGTACAACTATTTTCATGGCATGACTCTTGCTGGGGGTGCTTAGTCACTATTCCCTTAGGATACATCTTCCTTAGACACAGCAGGAATTCAGGGCTTTCTGACTAATCTCACTTGGCAATGGCTTTGTGTCAGTGAACTTACTTCAGTTCTTTGAGAGACAGTGAAGGGGAATCTCATGTTTTGTTGGGCCTCCTCTTCACTCTTCATTGTCTGACTTTATTAGAGTTCCTTTTGTGTCAGTGGCTTCCCTAGCTCTCTTTACCATCACAGCCGCCATTTTCTGTGTAATTCACAGCTTCTAGCATCTCTGACTCCAAGACTCTTTGCTAACTTTCAAACAAGTAAATTGTTCAGGTTTCCATAGACTTGTTTTATTCATATTGAAAATAAGGATTTATAAATTATTCATTTTAGACTTTTTTAAAAAGGAAGACAGGAGCTATAAGGAATTGGTTACCTCAAAGATTTTCCCTATTCTGTCATAGGCACCTTGTACATAGCCAGACATTTTGTTTTTTTAGTTTAGTTTTGTTTTTTGTTTTTTTTTTTTTGGGAGGGGTGGTGCTTGTTCATTTTTTTATGGTTTATGTTGTTGGTCTTTTCATACATTTTACTTTTAAGATAATTGGACCCTTACTCCTTTTTATTTCTAGGAATTGGTACTTACTTCTAGCCCTTAGAAATAAATTTTAGTAAGTCATTTGGTTTCTTATATGTGCTTATATAGCACAAAGCAGCAATTTTACTACATAAATGAATGTACTGAATATTCTTTGTGCATAATGCAACTGACCTACTACTCCATGTTCATGACCTGGGCTTTGAGTCAGCTTTGTAGCCACAGAAGTTTTAAGGCTTTTCTTTCTTTCTTTCTCTCTTTCTCTCTCTCTTTCTTTCTTTCTTTCTTTCTCCCTCTCTTTTTTTCTTTCTTTCTTTCTTTCTCTCTCTCTCTTTCATTTTCTTTTTCTCTTTCTTTCTTTCTTTTCTTTCTTGAGAAAATAGGTTGATATTTAAAGGGGCAAGTTGAGGACTTACAAGAAAATAAGGCTAATTAAGCTATTAAGAGATTTGACCACTTTAAGACTCACTGCTATTGGCTTGAGTCAGTGGAGCCAAATGGGTCTGGAGTAAATAAAAAAAAATGATGTATAATAAAACAATTTTACTAGACTCGAGCTGTTTAACGACCACCTACATGAGGAGTCAAGCCAAAGGAGTCGAAATTCATCTCTACCTGTTAGTTCAGCTGTACGATGCCACCAGTTAGGAACTGGGAAACATAAAGAAACGTTATACATATTTGCTATATTTTACTTTTAAACTATCAAAACTAGTTTTAAAATTATAAATAAAACATATGTAAACTTGCAATTTTGAGCAGCAATAGATGCTTTAATGATTAGGGATTTCGTTTAGGAATCTCACTTAGCAAACTTTAAGACCTCAGGACTAAAATAGGTTCACTTTTTGTGTGTATGTGTATGCCAGTGCACACATGTGTGCAGATGTGAGTTCATGTGATTTGGGGATCGCATGACTCGGACAGTCAGATGACAACCTTGAGTATTCTTTCTCTTGCTCAGACACCATCCAGTTCCTCTTTTGGGACAGCATCTCTCACTAGCCTGAGTTCCTGGATTAGATTTAGTTGGTTGGCCAGCAAGCCCTGGGACTCCACCTACCCCTCCCTCTCCAGTGCTTCGTTCACAAGTACAAAGCAATGCCATTCTGCTTCTTAAGGTGTGCATTAGCTACTTGTCTTGTAGCTGTGACAGAAGCTCCCTCTGGAAGGCATTTGGTTTACTGTTCCCGAGGATGAAGTCCATTGGCACGGGGACGATTTGGGCAATGGGAACAGGAGGCAGCTGGTGATGTTACATCCATGATCAGGAAACACCAAGCAATGTATAGTTGTGTTCAGGTCGCTTCATTTCCAATTCAGTTCAGATCTCAGCTGATGGAATGGTACCACCTACATTTAGAGTGAGTCTTCCCCAAAGTGTCACAGACATACCCAGAGACTCGTTGCCATGGTGATTCTAAATCTCATCAAGTTGACAATCAAGGTTAAGCACCACATTCGGGCTTTGGGGATCAGACCTAGGGCCCCGTGCTTAATTGGTGAGCATGCGAGTGACCCAGCTGTCTGCTCGCCTGCCCACTTTTCCTTATGAGAGTGCCTCGTCCCCTCTTCCCAATTCCCATAGTGTCCGTTTAAAGCTCGCTTTCTGCGGCCTTCAGGTTCCTACCCTGTTGTCCGCAACTTCTGTTGTTTCTACAAACTCTGCTGTATTTGCTCGATTGAGTTCTGGCTCCAACAGAAATCTGGTTATCCATAAACAGGCTTCTTCACATGTACTGTGTGTGCTGCAGTCCGATAGAGGGAATTTAAACGGATTTATTCGTCACTGGGTTGGGTACTTTCCTCCGTGCAGTCACCCCCATCTGGTTTATTTAATCCACTTGCTCCATATTTGTCTGACTTGCTGTTGCTTGTTACTGCTTCTATGGCTAGGATTCCTCAGTGCGCACTCTTTGCTCTTAGGGAACTATCACACGAGGAAAGGTTGAAGAATGCAGTTACCTTTGTACTTTGACTAGGCACATTGGTGCTGTAGTCCTAACTTTTTATGTAGCTGTTACAGATTAGCCAATGGAGTTTTGACTTGGTGCTACCCATTAGTTTTCAGGTGGCTGCCCTTTATCTGACTTGGATTCTGAATTCCTGAGGATCTGAGGCGGCACGCGATGGTGTGACAAACTGATCCTGTGTGGCGCATTTGTTCATTCTCCTTGAGACACTGAATTTTGATCCGAGTGGCAAGTCAGTGAGCAGCACCTGTGCGCCTCAGCAGAACTGAGGCACACAGGACCCTAATAGGTCATTGTACTTGGTCAGAGGTTGTTGTGGTAAATATTAAAAATATCCAAATACCCTTACTAGCTATCATTGTCATTAGCAGGGTATAGTCTTCTCAGTGGCAGCCGGTTCTAGTGTGGCACCACTCCACCCCTAATTACTCTCTGGCCCGTGCAGTCTCTCAGCTCCCATTGCTAGCCGCCTTCTCCCGGGTGTCTCTGCCAGAGGGAACTCTCTGGTCCCAACAACCGGTAAACTCAGGACTCAAGAGGTCCCAGCAGTGGTTGCCTATCATGGCTCCCTGCCTCAGACTCTGCCCACACTCCCAACAACCGCCCCCTGGTCCCAGGGGCAGCTACCCTCTTGCACCTCTCTGCTGCTGCTCTGTTTACATTCCCAGCATCTGCTCCCTAACGGTTATAGCATCAAACTCCCAGCAACCCGTTAAAATCAAAACTTCAGATGCTTATAATTCAGCAATCAGATTTATTTCAGTAATTCAAACCCCCAAAAAATGTCTGCACAATAAGCTCAGAGCCAATTGACGATACAAATCACCCACCTAAATAAGAGAAATTGACTTAAAAAATCCATCCCTTAAGAAATATCCGTACTCCAGCCATTTAAGACCACATGGATCTGGGTCGTCCTTCTCTGCCTCCATCTTGCTTCTCCTCCTCTTCCCTCTCTCTCCCCTTACCAAAACTCCGTCCCTGCGCCACTTTCTCACTGCCCAATCCTGTGCCAGCCCTCACCTGCATGAAACCAGCAATTCACAGAGGTACAAGTGGTTCCCAAGGTAAAGCATGGTAGTTATGGGTGGAAAACAATGGATATTGTAGAGGGACCTACAAGTGTTAGTGATATGTCCTCTCAGGACTGTGGTTGAAAGGGAACTTCACAGGCTACTCTTTCAAGGGCTTATGTGTAGGGGGATGCTAGGGCAGTGAGGGAGGAGTGGGTGGGTAGGAGGGTGGGGGAGCACCCTCATAGAGGCATGGGGAGTGGGGATGGGATGGTGAGTTTGTGGAGGGAAATCGGGAAGGTGACAACATTTGAAATGTAAGTACATACAATACCCAATGCAATGTTTTAAAACGTAAGTTCTATACAAACTCCAGGGTTTAGAAATTTATAAAATAGTTTTACGAAGAATAAACACACATACATGTCTATCCAAAGATGGGGGGGGATATTCTTTTGAGAGAATTGAGAATTGAGAAGTAGCATAACTAATGTATTTTAGATCCACATTAATAGGAAATATAATTCTTAAAGCACTAGCACTATTCATAAGTGTATTTGTCTAACAAGAATGTGACCTCGTGTGCAGTTGGCAATGTAGAAGGGACGAGAAGAACCAGAAGGAAGTCCCCATGAGGGGCACAAGGCTACTGGGTTGAACTACTTCATGTTGCTGCAGACGATGTAAAATTCCCGAGAACAAAAGCTCTAAGTTATTTTATATCACGCACCATTTAAAAATAGCCGTAATTAGAGTGACAGACCGAAGAGATTCGCTGAGCAAAACATTTTATTTATATCTACAGGTTGGGGCTCAGACGAGCCAGGAAGGACAAACGTGTATAATTAGTTGGGAAGGCAGAGGAGGGATGCGAACAACAAAGAGGCCGTGGTGTGTCTCCCTCACATTTACCTAAGCAAGCCCTTCCTTCAAACTCACGTCGCCAGTGGAACGTTTCATTGCTCTGCTGGCAAATCAACATGGTTTTAGTGTTCCGGAAAAGGTCAAGTTTTCAGCTCAGATTTATTTGAATAATGTCCTGCCTCTCCCATTTTATGGTGCTGTGAGATACTGTTCCTGGGGAGATTTGAACAAGTGTTTATACATAACTCAGATATCTCAGATGGGAAACCAGTGACAGATCACACAAAGGTTAAGAGTCCAATTGCTGAACAAATGAACTTTGCTGCATACTTACAGGAGCAGAAGTGACTGAAAGACAGCTGCATCACCAGGTTCTATCCCAGCATGGGTAATAGCTCATGAAAGCTAGAAACCTGAGGTCACTGCACATCCTGCAGGCAGTTCGGCAGGTTAGAGTGTCTTCTCACAGCACACCCTACACGTGGTTCGACAGGTTAGAGAGCGTCTTCTCTGCGTAGCTTGGAAGGTCTGGGATTAATCTATGCAGCTTGGCTGATCTGCCTCTTTCAAAGGCCTGTCCTAGACAGCTGGGACAAGTGGACGCCCACATTGCTGCTATGTTTCAAGAGATATTTTATTTCGCTGGAGAGCTATGGCGTCTAGGTCTCCTCCATTAAATTTACATACGTGGGATTTCTGAGACTTCGCTATGGAAAAGCAACGATTCTTCTTCCTGCTTACTCCAAATGAACACGGAACTGAGCTGAAGAGTTTCCTAGACCCATTTTTAAATACACCCCCGACCCTCTAGTCTTTCAAATGTGATTTATTTCTTAATTTGTTGGAGCTATGATTGATTGATAGAAGTCATTTTCTCCCAAGGAACTAGATATGAGAACAGACACAGCTGATTTTTTTTTTAAGCAAAAATTCTGGATCAACAGGTAGATAAGAAACAGAAGACTACACATGGTTACTCTACATAGGACTGCTTTGTTCTGGAATGTTCTTTGCTTTGAACATTTCCTATCCAGTAGTGTCTTTTTCTCAAAATGTCTGATTGAGGAAGTGGTTTCTGTCAGCACATCATGTTGATGGCAAACGACAGCAGCAAATGAAGAGCGGCTGTCTGGGTTTCATTCTGGGTTATCACGCCAGTCAGGAGGCTCAGAGTTCAAGTATCTAAAAGAGGATGCAGGCAGCATTTACCTGTACGAAGAAGCCAGTTATCTTAGAACTCTGAAGCTCTCTCTCTCAACACTGCTAAGGAGAAACTGAGCCTCCCGTCTGTGTTGCTGGATATCCCTTTGCTCTTGTTCCTGATGTAAAGAAGAGTTAACCCTTTCCCACTGATCATGATGGAGAATCATCATGACAGCTCCTGCTGGTGAGGGTGTGGGATCACAGCAGTCGGATGCAAGCTTGTACAAGCTACTATAAACACCAAGAGGATGGGAGCCCATCTTCCTCAAGAGCCACTTAAACCACTCTTGGGCATATACCCAAGGGGCTCTACATCCCCCTACAGAGACATTTGTCCAACCGTGTTCATTGCTATTCTGTCTGTAATAGGAGAAATTGGAAATAGCCTAGATGTTCATCGGCTGATGAGTGGATAAGAAAAATGCAGTTCATTTACACAACGAACTATTATTCACCTGTTAGAAATGAAATTATGAAACTCACAGCGAAAGGAAGGAAGCCAGGCCAAAATCATCCTAAGTGAGATCAGTGACCCCTCAGTCATCCTCTGAGAAGTTTCTTCTTGTGGTAGGTGGGAACTAACACAGAGAGACACAACAGGGCAATGTGTAGAGAGTGAGAGACTTCAGAGAACTCAGTCCTAAACAGAGTGTCTTCTTTTCATCATCCCACCCCAGACCCCTCTCTCCTGGGGCTTAAGGATTGACAAGGAAGAGGAGGTGGACTGATCAAAGACATGAAGTGCCAGGATGGGGGGATTCCCAGTGGGGTCCCATCAGCTCAAAGGAGGAGGGGATGGGGGAATGGAAGAGTGGGGGGATGGGGAAGGATTGTAGGAGAGGTTGACAGGGAGAGGGGCAGCGGGATGTAAAGCAAATGATCAAAATAATAATAATAATAATAATAATAATAATAATAATAATAATAATAATAAAAAAGAGCTATAGGTGGTTGTTGAAGCTAAGGAAAGAGTGTCTTTTAGAAACCACAGGACTGATACGCATAAGAATTCTGAGACTGGTAGAACATAGTGAGCCTGCAGAGATTCCCAGCATTGAGAGGGGAGAATATAAGATCCCACCCCTAACCAAGAAGCTATCTGAAACTAAAATTTGCTTGCAAAGGAAAATTAATTTTCTCAGTGGAGCTTCACTGTGTATTAGCCACACTTCATGCAGGCCACATGACCAGGAGTAATTCACCAACACATACAAACTCAATGGTATTTTTTGTAGATTTTTGTCTCTCATAGTGCTATGTTTGGGCATTTTTGTCTTACTGTTTTTTTTTCTTGTATATTTTGTTTTCCATTTTTGTGTTTTGTGGGGTGTGTGTGTGTGTTTCTGTGTGTGTGTGTGTGTGTGTATGTGTGTGTGTGTGTGTGTGTATGTATATGTGTGTGTTTCTTATTTTATTATTTTTTTTTGTCTGCTTGTATTTTGTTTTGGAGAAAGAGAGAGTTGGGAGATCTGGAGGATCTGAGAGGAGTTAGGGAGAGACCAAGCTTGATAAGAATACAGAATGTATGAAAAAAAATCCAGTTAAAATGTTAAAAAATTCAAAAGGAGGAAGATCGATGAACAAATATGCCTAGGTGTTCTCTACAGGTAGATAAGGAAGAGAAGATTACAGGGGCAGAGAACAGTAAAGGCTGAGTCTCTTCTGTCCCAGGCCCTGCTCACAATGCTCCTGGGGTATGTGACAGCATTATCTCTCACTCATTATCTCTCACTCATTATCTCTCACTCATTATCTCTCACTCATTATCTCTCACTCATTATGAGTGTGAGGTTAAGTTCTCTCCCGAAAAGTTCTATGGTTGTAAGTCTTCATGTTGGTCCAAGTTAGAGTTGAAACTCAAAACTAGCAGATTCAAATGTTTCGCATGATTAGATTATCAAATGGAGTTCTTTCATCTGCTTATAGAGAAGTTTTATTTATCATAAATATTAATAGCTTAATATTTCTATGGGATTCTGAAGGTTTCTGGGTATATAGTAAGTACCATAGGTATAGACCTTAATCTTTGAAGCTGTCAAATGTTTGCTGCAGATGTACTTTCATTTTGCTTCAAAAGACAGACAAAATAGCTTTCTGGATTTTTTTTGCATATGTTTTACAAACACTGGCTATATCTGCCTTAGGGTAGTAGTCTGTGAAGAACTCATTGAAATAAAAATTTTCTGCCCTAAAACGGATTCCACTCTGAAAAGGCAGGTTTGAAAATATGAAAGAGTATTAATATTAGCCAGTGTTGGTGTAAGTGTCTGTGTGTTTGTCCATGATGTAAAGTTATTGTAAGAACAGTGAGGCCACTTTTCGGGAAAGTGCTTGTAGCTGAACTGTTACACCCTGAGGTAGACAGACAAGTCATTGAGAAGGCCTTCCTGTGGTCTCTGGGTCAGCTCACATAGTATACACACATCTAGGATGTTAGCTCTGGAGAAAACATTTCCTTTTCTCAAAAGTTTGGGGACATTATTGATGCAAACAGAAGGTGATCTGGGGACCAAGGACGACTGAAGGCCCTTTCTCAGGCTAGTGACATCATTGAGAAACTGAACTAAAATCTAAGCACTTCTTTCTTTAGAAAATAAACTATTGTGTTTTGGATGGTTATTTATCTGTCTCCGCTGCATGTAACTCTAATAGGAGCTCCAAGTACGGTGGTCTAGAGGTTTTCCTGAAGTGTGTGCACTGTCCACAGGAGTAGAATGAGAATCAGAGCTTCTCACAGGTGCCATGGAGAATTTTGTGAAAACATTAGGATATGGCAGTGGTTCTCAACCTATGGATCACAACCCCTTGGGGGGCAGGTACAACCCTTTCACAGCAATTACGTATTAGTTATCAGGCACGTCAGGCATTGTACATTACAATTCATGACAGGAAGAGAATGACAGTTATGGAGTAGCAAAAAACCAGTTTTATGGTTATCGGTCACCACAACATGAGGAACTGTATGAAAAGGTCACAGTATTAGGAAGATGGGAAACCACTGGGCTAAAGATGGGAGCTTCCTAGGAACGTAATAGAACGTCGAGTTCTCCAGGGAATGCTGGTACTTGTAAGCCTGTCTTGGTGGTGCTCTATGAGGCCGTATTGTGAGACAAGCAAGTTTGTTCTTTTACATCCTGTCTACATAGAATCTTGATGGATCTCTTCTCTATATTTTCCCGCTAAACGCTCAGGATACAAGACGTGTGTGTGTGTGTGTGTGTGTGTGTGTGTGTGTGTGTGTGTGTGTGTGTGTGTTGCTGTTCTCAGAGACATGAGGTCTATGTGTAAGTTGACTAGTCCTCACTCACGACACTAAAGATCATCCTGAGAATCTACAGGGTCACACACTTTTCTGGGACCTTTTCATATGTGGTTGTGTCTATTGAGTTTTTGTAGACACTTGAGACAGGAAAGACCTTATGTAAGGAAGAGAGAGCTAAATGCAGGGAAACACAAGTAACCTCCCTCGGGTTATAACCAGAACAAGGTTGGGCTAGAAACAACCCTCCCCTCTGCCCCCAGCCACTTGCTATGCTGCAAATGATCTATGTGTCTTTTCACCTCCCTGGTAGTCGATTGATGGCAGTCAGGAAGGATGGCCGAGGATACGTGCTCACTACACATCTACTGGTTGACTGGACTTGTGGAAAGCGCTCCCTGATTTGACAAAAGACTAATTCAAAGATGTAGGGTAAGATTTTGCTTATGTAGAGGACTGGTCCAATACTCTTCCCTTCTCTTCACATCTATTGGAGATGCAAACCTTCTGGGTCTAGGGAAATATTGTTAGTCTTAGAACTAATAAGTGTGTTTTGTTTTCCTTTCTGGATCACATCTCCTCATTCAGTAACACTCAATGCATGAAAATGCTCACCCTGAATTTCTTTTCATTTTAGTGTCCATCGTCATTAAGGTCAGCTGAACCTTCCAAGAATAACAAGTTCGGGGCAGTGTCTCTGGGCTTTGAAGGTCGGTATCCTTCACGTTCAAAGAACTTGTGTGCATGCTTGAGTCAGAGGACACTGTATTCACATTTGACTGCGGTATCTGCTTTTGTTTTTCTCCCACAGGGGAGAGTCCCAGGCCAGTGTTACAGTTGGCTGTGGTCACTAGCTGGCTCCCTAGTAACGGCACAGTTTGTGCATTCCATGGCCAGGATCCAGAGGGGCAGAAACACCACAGGGGAGCAGAAGTGCAAGCCCCAGGCTCTTGACATGAACATTCCTGATGATTCTGCTGAAAGACCTCATTATTGTCCTGGCAGATACTGTGAGAACGAAGGCACCATTTTCAGGATGGAGAGCTATGTGCTATTAATTCAATGTTTTTTGATTACACCATTAAGTTGGTCGGAGCGTTACAGTTGCTTTTGGGCATGAGTTCATCTGGGCAACTTCTCCCAATCCAGGGAGTAAGTGCCACATCCTTATTTGTTTGCAAGTCTCCTTTATTTTAATTATGACAAATAACAGGTGCAGAAAGTATTTTTTGGGGGGGTTCCATATATATTTTAGGCACGGGGTAGGAAAGAACACAGGACAATAACTTGATTTTGTTATCCTTTCCACTTAAGATCATCTGGCAAAGAATAATATAACTTAAGTCAACATGAGATTCTTCCTTGAGATGTAAGGAATAACTTCTACAGGCTATTGAGAAGACCTCCACCTAAGAAGCCCTGGGAGAGGGATTAGGTCTATTTGTCCTAAGAGAGACTAACAGGATGACTCCTTTTGGCCAAGATACTGACACACCCTGTAAGGAACATCATTTCAATGATTTGACTTTTCTCTAATGCCCTGCTTCATGACCCAAAGATACCCTCCAAAGCTTGTGGCCAAATTCTGAATGAAAGATTTAAAGAAGAATATGAAAGATAAAAATAAGACAAATACATGTTTATTTATGCTTTCAAGGGCTAGAAAGAGGGGACTAGGCTATGCAGATGCAAATGTAAGTCGTGGAGGCTTTGACATAAGTGCAGCACTCGAACACTGATATCAGGAAGTTGCTCCAAGTTTTTACAAACGTAAGGAGTAGATTCATTTGAACAACTGTGTTTCAGGACACTGGAGAGAAATGCCTTGCCTCTTTCCTCAAGCTGGGAGCAGCCTCATGGAATCCCTCTTTTTAGTTTCTTCACATTCTGGTCTCCTCTAGAGGTCGATTCATGAACTCCTGAATAGCTTGGTCCAAAGGAAGCCATTTTTTGATAGATGTTTTCAAAGCTGCAATCCAGCTGCAAGAAAAAGAAACCACAGAACAGATCATTAAACCTGTCAGGCCCTGGGGAGATAAGATGTGACAAAAATCCTTTAATTTATTTCCTAGTTGTTTCTCTTGGTGATTTATTTGGAATTAATGGGATAAATGAGCTCTGTGGATTTCAGGTTGACTGAGAAAGGAGAAATAGCAAGATGGCTGAATAATGAAAGTGGGGGTGGGGTATAGGAGAGAAGAAGATATTCGTAAGAAGTGATTAACGGAGTTGAGTGGTTTTCAAATTGCTAATAGTATTTTGTAGTTCTCACTTAACTTTAAGCTTTGCTGATCAAAGTGTAATAAATACTGTCATATCAGTGAAAAGTATTTATTAAATTCTAGAAACTGTACAGCCCTCCAGTTAATTCCCCTTTTCTTTCTCTTGCTTCCCTTTACCTGAACAGTTTTTTATGTAACATTGTTCCAAAGGGCAGATACTTTATTACTAGACTACTAGGAATAACAACCAGAAACAGTTACCCAAGAGTATCTCCAACAGGCTGTCTCAGAGACACTAATAAATGAAGCTGTGGGTCACTGGGTGTGGACTGTAATTTCTATAACTTTCTAAGCTCACTTTAGGCGTAAGTGGAGTAACATGTAACTCTAAGTTCAATCCAGTTTTTGACTTTTCACTGTTAATGCTTTGAAATATCCAGTGGCTCAATGATTGTCTTTTACTGTTAAGACAAAAAGCTCTATGAATTTAATCGGCCCAGCTATTTAGCTGTGACAGAGAAACTGGTAGGTTTTATCAGACGGGACTTACATCAGCTCAGTGACCCTTGCTCCGCTGTGCTAGTCGGATGCTTACCCTCATTATCTGTTTGCCAGATGTCCAGGAAGAGAGTCATGGCAACTTGTTTAGCAGTGACACACCTGCCTCCTCCCCCAGAACCTTTTTTTTAAAAGATTTATTTCTTTTTATTTATATGAGTACACTGTAGCTGTCAGACACACCAAAAGAGGATATTGGATCCCAGATAGTTGTGACCATCATTGTGGTTGCTGGGAATTGAATTTGAGCAGCCAGTGCTCTTAACCACTGAGCCATCTCTCCAGTCCCCAGAACCTCTTTCAAAGGAAAGGCACAAGCAACATCTACATAGAGAAAAAAAGGCACGCCTCTAATCTCTTGCTAAGTGTCCATTTGAGGGAGATCCCTAAAAATCTCACCTTTGGAGTTTAATTTCTTTGTGTTTAAAATAATATTTCATATATATATGAATATATAAATTTAGTCAAATATATATATACATATATATATATATACATATACATATACACACACATATAGTCATCAAGTGGCTTTACTAAGGAATTTTTTCATGAGATCCTTGCAGTTGGGATGAAAAGAGGCCCGGAGCAGTTGGGAGATTATTGTGACGCAGGTGAGACGATGACTTGCTAGAGAAGACGTGTGAGCGTTGATACTGAGCACCTCCTTCCTCACCCGGTTGTATCTAGCAACATCAACACTCTTGTATTTCAGAAACATTCGAACAAAATGTTGCCTTGACAATGACAGCCTGAGATCGAATAGACCACAAACTAAATCCTTTGTATATCCTTCAGTGGCTTGGACTAAACAACCAAATGCAGATGGGACAAATCCATGTACACTATGGGAAAAGAGAGCAAGGGACAGATCTGTGTTTTACCTGACTGGGACGCACTTAATAAATGTAGCTTAAAGATCTATGGATTATTTACAGACTGTAAATGGTGTGGTTGTGTGTGTGCATGCGTGCATGTCGATGCCTGAGTTGTTCACTGTCTTGGCAAGAATTCAGTTTATTTCCCTCTTCATTTGGAGGGAAGAAGTATTCTTAGAGAAGTCACTGAAGAAGGGAATGAGAGAAAAATAATCCTGCAGGATCACAAAGCTTGCTAAGAAAGGATAGATTTCCCTTAAGAATGGAGTTGGAAGGGGGTTGGGGATTTAGCTCAGTGGTAGAGCGCTTGCCTAGGAAGCGCAAGGCCCTGGGTTTGGTCCCCAGCTCCCGAAAAAAAGAAAAAAAAAAAGAGTGGAGTTGGAAGATGGGGGATGTGTTTGTTTGTCAAGGCTGACGAGGAGGGAGGGACGGGAGGTCCTGGCTTACCGCTGATTTTCTGTTTTATTTTCTGCACAGAAGTAGAAAGTCTTGAACTCCTCGGATGAAGGTCTGAGCTCAATCACCGGTTGCTCAAAGCCGTGGGTTTGCTCGATCACGCTGTACCCTTGTAGGTAGAGGCCACCTGCACAGGGTGAAAGCAGGGAAGACGAGACACACGCGTGAGAGCAGGGAAAGCACAGAAGGGAAAGGTGTCAGGGAAGGTGTTAGCCTTCTGGAGGTGAAGGGATGCTTTCCCACTCAGAGGTGGAAGAGCTAACTTCAAAAGACGCCACACGCTGATTAGCGTCCAGCAGCAAGGCTGGTGGCAGAATTCGAACCTCTTGGTTGAACTTCTTGGTAAACAATCAGTGTTTATCTTCTCTGTGCCCGGATAAGCTTCTTCACCGGAAGGACATAGTTTCGAAATGAAACTTCCATTATCAAAGAGGAACAGCTGTAGTACCATCTAAGAAGAAAATTAAACAGTATTTCTTGGGGGCAGAGTCATTAAAACATACTTTCTGAAGCAGGATGAAGGCTGCAGGCAGTTTTTACAACCCACACGGACTCTCGCCCTCTTTGTGTAGAGCCTGCAAATCCCACTAAAAATATGAACCCACGGGGTGATACTAAAATGCTAACTCGAATTAGCAATGAGAATAGATGGCTGATTATAAAAACTAATTTTCCTCTCGTGAGCCTATAAATCCAAGGATACTGCTTGGTCTGAATTTTGTTCCCATTTTGAGGTTAGTAAGGATCTTGGTCTTGGAGAAGATTCTGGAAGGTTAAAACTCCTGTCCGTTTCTTCTGTTCTAAGGTGACCCAAATCTCAAGCAGAGACTCAGGCATTATTTGCAACAGTGATGGTGATAGTTTGTTCAGAGATTCGCCCCTCCTGGGTAACCTTGTGCCATAGCCTTGCACCTCCAACACTGGCCACAGTGTACTTCACTACAAGAGCAAACAAGAAAGCACCATGCTTCATAGGAGAGTCTCTGAGGCGGTAACAGGGCAATATGAACGGGGCACTTGAGTAGGGTTGACTCTGGCTTCCGGAAAGTCATTGTCACTATCACCCCACCATAAGAGCAAGATGAGTATTTTCACTTTAAACAGAATGCAGGGTTTTAAACTTTAAGAATTAAGGTTGGGTTGGTTGATTTTTTTTTTAAATTTTAACAGTAGATGTAAAAGGTGATATCAAATTTCTATTTTTAAATTTTCATTTGAAAAGAGTCCATTTTAGAACTCATAAGAAAACATTGACTTCGATAATGGACAGATCTTTTTTTTCTCTAGCTTAGTTGGCCTCGGTGATCTGGTGCTTACCAACAGGGTGATACCCTTTGAGACTGGCTGACAGAAGAGGGGTGGACTGGGTGTAAAACAGCACAGTATATCATTACTGACTCACCATGGGGCGGGTGCAGACCCATGGGCTTACTTTATGTGTAATATTTGTGTAATCATCAGCATAAGTTTTGTTATGTCAGAAAGAAACACCAGTCGGTAAACAGTCACTCCTTATCTGAACTGCCAACCTAGCTGCTGGTTAACCCCTCTCTCCTCCCCGTCTCTATGAGAGCAACCGCTCAGCACATGCTCCTCAGTGCTTGCTCTCTTTCTCTTAACATAGCGTTTCCAGAGTTCATCCATGTTACATATCAGATATTCATTAGTACTTTATTTCTTCTCTTTGTAACATGACATTTCATTGTGCGGACATAGCACTTCACAAATCTACAGCAGCTACGACTTGCTTTGAGATGGGAAGCCATCTCCTTCAGTGTTGTAACAGCTGTGTGCTCCAATGGATGGCTCTAGGCCCCTACCAGTGGGGACAGGGATAACATCCATGGGTCACCAAACCAAAAGACATGAAATTGGGATTGGGACTTAGAAGAAAGGGTGGGTTCGTGTGGAGAGAGAAGGATAAGAAAGGATCAGACTGTGTATTAGTCATCTCTCTATTGCTGTGATAAAACACCATGACCAAGTCAACTCATAGAATAGGAGTTTATTTGGGACTTTTGGTTCCAGCGAGTCATGACCCACGACAGTGGGGAGAACAGATTGACCTGTGACTGGAGCGGAAAGCTAAGAGCTTTTCCCTTGACCCACTAACAGGAAACAGAGATAATTGGGAATGGTAGTGGCTTTGTACCTCAAAACCTGTCCCCAGTGATACTCTTCCTCTAGCAAGGCCACACCTAACCATACCCAAACAGCCAACATCTGGAGACCAGTTTTCAAATGCCTGGGACTTAGAGGAGACACACCACTCATACCACCACAAAGGGTATAACCAGTATCACTATATACATGCATGACATAGTAAAAAAAACAAATAGATTTTTAAAAATGAAAGAATGCAAAAAACAATTTTGGTGAAACCAAGAAAGCCTTGTAACCATTTTCCCAGTACCTTTCAGGGCATGTAATAATAAGTGGCAGGAAGCTGGTGACTGCAACCCCAGCACTTCATTTAAGGAAATTTCACTGGGTGGTTCATGCCTCTTTGTTATATTAGTAAAAGCAATAACCAGCCCAGTCTATTGTTAGCTGGACGAACTGTGTAAGCATTTGCATACCCTGTTTACTGTAATCCTGTAAAATAATCTTTCTGAGAAGTGCTCACAGACCTTGAAGTGATTTAGAGACAAACAAAAATCGACAGGCATAATTTGTTATTTCGAGCTTTTTGCTGGAGAGAGATCAAAAGGAATGGGAGAGAAGGCCAAGGGCCTTCAGCCTTATAGAACAGCCCTTGACCAAGGGCCTTTTGAAATGTTATTAATATTACAGGGCACGTGAGAGCCAGTAGTGTATTTTGCTAAAGGACAAATACCTCTCTTGACTCTTTGGTAAAGACAGCCATCTGGGAACAGAGGGGCCGTCTGTCCAACTCCCTCAGTGCACAGGGGAGCTAGCAATATATACCCAGACGAGTGGGAGACGTGGGGTTAGTGCCCAATATGGTTCTTACTGAGACTAGGGCCTCACGGTTTTCCACAGCTTCCTCCCCCCCCCCCCTGCTCACTTTTACTTTTTTTCATTTCTCTGATTTTTTTCCTTGTCCGCAGTATCTTTTCAGTGCTGTAAGAGGAAATGCTGTAAGAGGAAATGCCCTGCCAATAAAGCTAGAGCACATTCAAGACCACGTAATACGATATGAGGTCTACCAGCCCCGAAGAAGAATCAGTACACTAACCTTTAGCACATACAAAACAGTAAAGAGGCTCACATGCTAAGTCAGAGAATAGCATGTGATCACTGCAGCCTGGTGTCAAGTTGGGAGCCATGGGTCGCAGCTGTGTTAGAGCGGTAATCCGAAAGTGATAACTGTGAAATTTCTGTTTCTCTAGAGAGTCCTGGCTAACACAGAGGACAGCTGTTTGTAGACTGTTGTTAGGGACTATGCTGGTTAGTAAATTAGAGTTGGTAGGTCCTCCTCCAATAACCAGGGTTTCAACAGCACTGAGAGTTAACTAGGTTTTGAGCATCAGACATGGTATCTCTCTTGCTGAGCAGATCTTAATGTGAATTAGAGAGCTCTTGGTTACCACCAAGAAACGTGTGCCTCTACTGGACCTCTGGGAATTTGAAATAGTTCACAAGTCCTAAGAGGTTTAGCAGTACTTAAATGTTTTTTCCTGAGTTTGGAGCAGTCTATGAATCTAGACTTAAACACTTCCTTTATATCTATGTAAATAATCTCTTGAAAATTAGTTTGGTTGGCTTGGTAATAATATTGGTATCTTAAAATAACATGCCAAGTCAGTGATGAATCTGTAGTTCTGTTTGATTTGCTTGCATTGACTCTTACTCTATTATCAGCTGTTAAAGGTGGAGCATGTAGGCTGTGTAAAAACAGCCCGCTCTATCCGTCTGAAAAGGCCTGTTTATCTCATCATAGTTATATGTTCATCTGGGTCACGCCCAAAACATCATTGTGACTAAGAGTAGAGTCATCCCACTCTTCATGCCGGATGATAGAACAATGGGTGAAGGAGTGATGTGACGTGAGCTTTCTATCCCTTTAAACATCCAAGAGAGTTGGAGTTGTCCCTAGATTCTCCCTTCCCATTTGGCATGTCTACTGGTCCTAGCCAAATATGAACATCAGTGCTGAAAAATAGAAATCAAATGGCTCAGGAACCAGAGGTCACATAGCAGACATTTCATGTGGAAACATGGCAGTACTAGTTGGTTTTATTCACAATTATAAGAGGATGATGGGAAAACGGGGCAGATTTAATTGGTGGGTAGGAGGGAGGTCAGTACAGAAAGGGGAAAGAAGGCAAATAACACTGAAGATGGGTAAAAGGCCTTAAGGAATCATGTCCTTGGAGATCTGTCTAAGAATTTCGTATAATACTTATAAGTGTATATACATACTTTTGTTTAATGAATGTGCGAGGTAGTTTT
This sequence comes from Rattus norvegicus, assembly GCF_021556685.1. Taxonomy (NCBI): domain Eukaryota; kingdom Metazoa; phylum Chordata; class Mammalia; order Rodentia; family Muridae; genus Rattus; species Rattus norvegicus. The sequence continues at coordinate 113,706,249 of NC_141542.1, forward strand.
ATTGCCAACTTTACCCAAGCTAAAGTCATCTGAAAGGAAGGAACCTCAATTTAAAAAACGCTTCCATAAAATGGGGCCATAAGTAAAACTGTGAGGCATTTTCTTAGTGATTGATGGGGTGGTGCCATCCCTGGGGTTGTGGTCCTGAGTTCTGTAAGGAAGCAGTCTAAACAAGCGAGTAACAGCACCTTCATGACCTCTGCATCAGTTCCTGCCTCCCAGTTCCTATTCTGTTTGAGTTCCTGTCCTGACTTCCTTCGATGATGAACAGTCGTACAAATAATACCAATAATATAAAAGCAATACAAATAAACCCTTTCCTCACCGACTTGCTTTTGACCATGGTGTTTAATCACAGCAATAATTACCCTAAGCCAATGAGGTTACAGCACTTTATGAGATGATGCTCCTCCCGAGAACCACAGAGCATCTAATGAAAATCTCTAACACCAGGCAAGATAAACCTCCCTTTGAGTTGTTGCTCAGAGGATTCCAAGAGAGTCTACAAACAATATAGGCTATTGCTTCCCTTGATTGCCTTTCAGAAACTAAAGGGAAATCTTTACTGCTGAAAAGGCCTTGTGATTTGACAAAAAGATTTGAGCTGGCTCTGATCACAAAGCTCCTCCCTTAGGACAAGCTTTATAGTACCAGGAGATGCTCTGCAAGCTGCCAGTGTGTGGGGAGAAGTAATCAGTAGTGGGGAGAAGTAATTAATAGTTCTACCCAGTTGTGATACCTACAAACCACAACCATGACCAGTTTGTCAAGAGATCCCTGAAGCTACGAGAGTGGCACTCACATCTAACTAGACTTAAGACCTGCACAACAGAAGGGAAAGTACTGGAAACCAAGCCAACTCCCCAGGGTCAGGGAAGTCATAGCTCTTAGAAGAGAACCTCATCCTGCCATTTTAGCAAAGCAGTAAAATTATGGATGGCATCCAAAAGTTATCCTTCCACTCCCAGATAAGTGCAGCTCTTGTCCTTCCTCAAGGAAGATTCTCTTCCCGGCAGAGTGAGAACCACAACTTGTCAAAATGCAGAGAATAATTGATCATGGAGTGCCCAGCTCCAGTAGATTCATCTACAATCTAAACTCCTACACCTAAGCTCAGGGAATATCATGGAGGAGAGGGCAGGAAGAGTTTAACAGCTAGAGAACCAGGAATTCTGCTGTGAGATCCTGTCATCTAGAAATAATCAGGAAGTTTCACCCATGATACCTCAACAATATGGCTGCCTACATGGGACCTGTGAGTGGGGATAATGCCCATAGACATGCTAATGTGGGAAGGTGAATCCTTCTTTTAGACAGAGAACTTTTTAGTTTTTAGAAAGAGACTATGGCAAACAACTAAGACTGAGGAAAGAGGGAGGATTAGCCTTCCCCATGGATGAAAGCCTAATTGCTTATTCGATACCAAGTAGTCAGCCCTGAAATCACACACACACACACACACACACACACACACACACACACACACACACACTCATACACTCACACCACTAGACAAGCTGGTGTGAGTGTATGAGTGTGTGTGTGTGTGTGGTATAACAACAAAAATTAAATAAGACCACGAATTTAAGAGTGAATGAGAGGGTCATAGGAGGGGTTGGAAGGAGAAGAAAGAAGGGGGGTAAATCGTATAATTATATTTCAATTAACATTTTAAAATACATAAGTTAATTAAATAATATTTTTCTAAATTCAAGAAAGTCCTTACTTTATTTGTCATATGTTCTTTTTATAGCTATATCCTTTGAATAGCATATATATATATATATATATATATCACCTTATAATAATGTAAAGCAAAGCTAGGATAAGCAGACGGAATATGTATGAGAGTAGCGTCTTGTGTATGGACCACCAAATGTGGAGCTGATATTATTCCAATCGCAGTGCCCCGGCCTTGGCCTTCACAGCACTCTTGTGTAACAGTCAGCTGCTACTTTAATTTTATAAGCAAGGAAAGTAAATTATGGAAAGTTGAGCCCACTGACTCCAAAAAGCAGATGTTGAACTCCAAATTAGGAAGACGGAGTAAAGGATGGTGTTTCAACCCAAGACAATGATGTGCATTGCTTTGGAAAGCCATTGGTGACCAAAGGAATGAGTTTGTGTTTTACTGTCTGGACTCCAAGAGTGAAGCATTAAGGCCACTGGCTTCAGGGTTAGCCTGGCTGTTCAGACCTCAGTAGGTGGCTTACTTCTCCACTTCTAGCCACTCTTCTAATTTGCAAATAGAACAGTAGCTGTCCAACCTTGCCTCTTCTGCAGAGGGTCTGTGGTCAGCTGTCTTATGTGAAACAATGTTACAGGAACTTACAAAGGTTTAGTAGAGCTAAGGCATCCTTCCTGTTACTGTAACTATTTCAAGTGATGTGGATTCCTTACCAGACGCCTGAGTAGAGCGGATGCTAGCATAGAAGTACAAGCAGCCATCCTTCAGGATGCAATAGTGTTGGATCCATACATCAGTGCTTCTCTCCAGCTGGTGCAGAAGACCCAGACATTCAGGGTGCTTGATAGCCAGAGGCGGGAGGCTGCTGTTGTGCGCTGTGACATCTTCCCAGACATGGTTCTGCAGGTGTAGCGCAAGGATATGTGAGTAATCATCGAGTCTTTGACCCGCACAGCGGTGACCTGGGCTAAGTTTTGTTTAGCATTAGGGAGCCGCTGCTCCAATCGTTTCTATTGCTAATATAATCTCGAGGCTTGAGTAACTACCTAATTAAGCCCTTGATCAGAGAACTCCCTCTTTTCTTTGGCTTCTATTGTATCCTGAAGCAATCAAGAGCGTCAGCTGTAGAGCAGGAGATTGGGAATGGGGAGCCGATGGGCGTAGGTACCTCTATCGTTAGTAATGTGTCTGTTTATGAAGTGCTGGTCCGATGTGTGGCTTCTCACATCACAGAGGTTGCTCTCAAAGGCCTCGTCCCTGGTATGTCCACTATGAATAATAACAGCCCCTGGTCTGTGCCTGTCTTTATCTGAAGCCCCACTTGTGCAGCAGAACAAGCTAACTGCTCCAGGCCAGCTCTAGGCCTTGGGCTCTCACGGTCACTGAGGTGGAAGACTGATGATAAATGAAGACCCTGTAACCTGGAGGGCAGCCCTCAGTCCGCAGGCCTGGGAAACAGGCTCTTTCTGAGAACTCTGACCCACGGCCAGAAGCCCCGTGTTTTATCTCCTCATCAGAACCAGCCTGTGATTGCCAGTTTCTTTTTGTTCGGTTTTGGTTTTGCCCTTTTTTTTTTTTTTTTTTAACAAGGCAGTGAAAAGCTAGCAGAGTGCAGAGCTTGCTGTATTCTGTGCTGTGAAGTGGGAGCCTGCTGGGAGTTTGGCTGATCATTTTTTTTTTTTCTTCACTTGCTGCAGACACTCTGAGTGCATTAGCAGAATAGATACCTCTTAAAAGTATCCAGGCTCATTACGGTGCTGTGTTGGAGGGACGGGTGAATGTGTTGAACGCTGTGTTCCGGGTAAAATGAAATACAAGCCCTACTGTTCATTATATGACAATGCTTGAAACTGTTCTTAAAGGACAGTTTACAAGGCAAGGACACCCAAGCCCCACCCTGAATATCTGCCAATGTGTAAACTCAGAATGTGTAGACAGGTGACAAGTACATGCCATCTTATGAGGGAATGATTGCATTAAATAAAATCTCTATGCTCGTTACAAATCATTACATCCACAGTATAAAACTGAAACAGTCGTGCACCGACAGAGTGTTCTCCAAAACGTCTTATGGTACAAACTCAGAAAGAGGGGCTGCCCGGTCTGAAGTGATGGCTTAACTGGTGATGTAATAAAGTCATCTAACGTTTTATAAGTAAAAGCCTAACAGAATGCTATTGCTCCAAAGTTGATGATCATGGACGTGCAAGAAAAGTGCAAAGTGGCTAACTCGGGGACAGAGCAGGGATGAAAGCATCACTGAGTGTCTGGAAGCAGCCCCCTGCATCTCTGACAAGCCGCTCAGACAGCAGCCGCATCCCAAGACATCCTGGAGATCCAGAGAGCGCACTACTGTGGGCTACTGCTTGGCTTTGTGGGAATCAGAAATTACGACCCACCGTGTGACCGCACCCCAAATCTTCTGGGAGGGATGTCATAAAAACTCATGAAAATATGAAGAACGGCAGGGCTGAATGCTCCCCTCTCGCTCGGAGGGAAACCCATTTGATGCCAATCCTTTTGCCAGCACTTAGAACAGATCTAAGACGTCTCCGACTGGGCTACACGGTATCTACCTTGCACTTTCCTCCTCTGGAAGGAAACAAACCAAACGCAGAGACCAGGATCCCAGGAACCCTTACCTGGCGGACAGGACGGGCTGCTTTCTGCATTGCCTCAAGCCACCTGAAAGAGTAACAGGAGAGGGGCAATCCACAGGGGACCGTGGCACTGGGAAGGGCTCCCTCCTGGCTAGCCTGCCCTTCAGGCAGAGCAGTCCTGAGCCTCAGATGTGTTTCATCCCTCCTGGGTGAAGGTAACTTGTTCTTGTAAGTTTAAATTTGGTATGTGGCAGAACCTTTCCCCATTAGGCATATCTAAAGTAAAATTCACTACTGTCATTTGATCAGTGCCCAAGGGAAAGTTAATTCACTATTTCTAAGGTTTGAAATTTGTTAACAGAATGGCTATACTATCAGGCACTGCTTACTAGAATATGGAAATACTGGTGAATGGCGGTTGCCTTCAGTCCTGGCTAGTGTGCTCTTTGGACGCTGGCTTCATTTGTATGACTTATGGTGCTGCATCTGGAGGCCTGGCTCTCTACTGCTGCTTCTTAGCCTAGCGTGGCCGGTTGACTCCGCCCCAGTCTGCCAACCTTTTCCCGTTTTGTTTCCCGCTCCCCCACTTCCAATCAAAGCACACTGTTCATTGTTCTCCCCGGAGTCCAGTGTATTCCCCTTGCTCTCCTCTCCTGCGTTTCTTCTTCTGGATGTGTCCCTCTCTCATAAATAACTCCCTCATTCCCATGTTTACAATTGTACCTGGGGAATCTCCCGAGATTCTTCTCAACGTTCATTCGGCATTCAGATGAACAAACGCACTGCCATGTTAGTTCCAACTTGGTATTGAGTTTTGTTTACTTACTTTTTTCCTTTTGAGATTATAATTATAACGTATCTCCCTTCCCTTTTCTCTCTCCAAACCACTCCCTGCTCTCTTTCAAATTCATGGCCTCTTTTTACCACCAATTGTTAATGTATGCATATATATATATATGTGTGTGTGTGTGTGTGTGTATGTATACATACATATTCATACATATATATGTATGTTCTCAAATGTAACCTGTTCAGTCCATACGATGTAGCATGTATGTGTGTTTTCAGTGCTTACTGCCTGGCACTGGTGTTCTCTGGGGAAGACCATGTCTCAGTATTTTTAGCTGCCCACAGTGTTTGTGCAGGGCTGAGGCCTTTGGGGCCTTGCCACCCCTCCTCTAGTGTGTCTATTCATGTCATCTTTGTTCAGCTCACATGTGGGCAGCCAGGTTGGTGAGACTTCATAAGTGTGTCTTCTGACGTTGCTAAGGAGACACAGTTAAATAATAAACTCCCTGATCTTTTGGCTCTTCAAATCTCTCTACCTTTCCATTTATATACTTTTGAGGCCAAAGATGGGCTCTTCATTATAAAAACAACCCACAGGAATATTAAAATGCACCCTAGGCATGTCGGATATAAATAAAAGCTGTTCATATCAGACTACCCTGGTAGGCCTTTACTGTATGTTTATTTAAATATACAATATTCCACAAGTAGGGACAAGATACTTTCTGCCCAAGATGTTTCTGACCTAGTACTCTCTTTAAGGTTAAAGCTGGGAGAAGGAAGCGTTCATTTAGTTTAGCCATGTTGGCACACTGTCTTCTCTACTGACTTTCTGCTCTGCAGGCCGTCCCACCCCTCACTCGAGCTGGTCAGTTCCTTCATTATAGCTCTCATTTGGCTCACTGAAACATCCGGTGAGCTCCATTTCCTCAGGGAGACATGCCCAGTGCGTATCTAATGGTCAGAACCCACTGTTATCTTCGTGGACCGCAGGAACTCTCTCTATTTGTGGAGTATGTTGCTTACACATTGTCAACAGACTTCCCCACCCAAAGTCCTATTCATTTCATCTTCTTCATGCTTTGTTTAGCTCATCTCACTATCGTGTACTGTTCCATACCTTGCTTTATCATTTTATGCCAGTAACGATCTGTCTTACAAGACAGATCTGGCAGTTTGCTAGAAATGAGAGGTATGCACAGTTATGGAGCCGTGGCTTTACTGAGCTTTCCTCTCTTTAAAGAAAGGAAGGAGAGTTGCAGCAGTCACGTTAATAGAGTATGCTTATAGTCTCTGGAAATTCTGATTGGGATAAAAAGAAGAAGTAACGACATCCCAAGCTTACTGGACTTAATACAACATACACTACCACTTTTTTTGTCCTTTTTCTTATTTCTGCCTCCGAGAGTGTGCAAGTCCACTCTTTAGGAAACATTCCCCCTCTAGAAGTAAAAGCAGAGAGGCCTGAGATAACTGAATCACCTCTTCATCTCCTGGTTTGAAGTCGCGCAGAGGCAGAATGTTCTACTTCCGGACTGAGGCATGCAGTTAAACACAAATGGTTTTCCCAAGCTGTTGTCGATATCAACTTCTGCTCCTTCTAATTTTATTACGTCTACAGGCGGCCACTTCCCTTCATCCTGTAGTTTATAAAGAAGGTGATCAGTTAACAGAGAAAATGAAAAAGAAGGGAATTCCACAATGGTTATTTTAAATTGATTATTTTTCCTTTAACGTGAAAAGAAAGTAAGACACACTCAATATACGGCGAAGTATTTTAAAGTATCTGTATGTAATTTTTAAACACCTTTTGAATGGTCATGCTTTTTTGAATTTTATTGGTTATTTTATTTATTTACATTTTAAATGTTATTCCCCTTCCCAATATCCCCTCCACAAACTCCCCATCCCCCCCACCCCCCTACTTCTATGAGGGTGCTCCTTCACCTGCCCAGCCATTCCTGCCTGCCTTAGCCACTAGCATTCCCCTATGCTGGGTCATCGAGCCTCCACAGGACCAAGGAGCTCCCCTTCCATTGATGTCAGACAAGGCCATCCGCTGCTATATATGCAGCTGGAGCCATGGGTCCTTTCATGTGTACCCTTTGGTTGGTCGTTTAGTCCTTGAGAGCTTTGGGAGGGTCTGGTTGGTTGATGTTGTTCTTCTTAGGGTTACAAACCCCTTCAGCTATTTCAGTCCTTGCCCCCATTGGAGTCGCTGGTGATGTCAGGCTGCGTGCATCTGCATCTCTATTGGTCAAGCTCTGGAGCCTTTCAGGGGACATGAATAGCCATTCCTAATACGAGCTTTATTTATGCCCATTTGGGAAAGTATTATTTTTTTTTCTTTTTTTTTTTTTCGGAGCTGGGGACCGAACCCAGGGCCTTGCCAGGGCCTTGCTCTTGCTAGGCAAGCGCTCTACCACTGAGCTAAATCCCCAACCCCTGGGAAAGTATTATTAATGCCAGCTTTCCTGTCACGAAAACAGGACATCAAAAGAACCCTGTATCACGCAAATGTACCTGGTCATGATGTGACACATCTGGAGAGCACCTATACTGTGGGTTCCATGCTCACTGAGTGTCAGGCGCCCTGCTAAATTGTTCCCATCCATCCATGAGTGGACAAACGCTCATCAAACAGTTATCTTTACCTTCTCTATAATACATCAGAAAACAGTACTACAAAAACACTAAAGAATGTTTTTTTCTATAAAGGACATTTTAACATACTGTGATATTAATGTAAAAGCAGAATAACTTTACAAGTAAATTGTTCTTCTTTACTTTATAGTTCTTTCTCAAAATCTTACCATCCTTATTCCTCTCTGTTTTACCACCTCTGCATGGAGATGCAGCTTACCCAGCATGACTTCATCACTGTATAGTTACATATATGGACATTACCCTTGAGTAAACTTATGGAGAGAGGAAACCACCGTTGTCCCCTAGTTTCAGAATACTCCCATTAACCTCTACATTTCCTTGGAGCCTATTTTCAGTTGCTACCATTTCCCAAGCCACAGATAAACAGACATCTTTTGGCCATTATGCATGCACCATTCTTGGGTTTTCAGTATCAGTGGAACTGTATAACTTGTGATTTTCCCCCTTAGTGTGATGTCTCAAAGTGTCTAGCTTGCAGCAGGAATTAGCACTTCATTCTTTTTAAAGACTAGATGGCTTTCTATTGTAGGAGATGCCACATTTTGTTTCTCCATGACTAAGTTGACAGATTTTTTTTCTTCTGGTGTGGGGCTATTTTGGGTAGCACTTCTGTGCATATTTATATACGTGCCTTTGGTATATAGGTGAATACATGCAAGGATATTCTCCAACTACAAGTATTACCTCACACTTCTGCAGCGTTCTCAAGGACTGTGCTCTGATCGTCACACCAGCTTTCTAGAGGAAGACTACTAGATTCAGTCAGATGCCTCAGCATCACAGGAATGAATGGCCTAGAAGGAGAATGTGATTCCAGCAGTGGCTTTCCATGCTGCATCTTTCAAACGTCTGCCTTCTGGGATCACTGGGATATGGGGACTGTCGGCTTTTGGAATCAATATTCAACGCATGCGTTATTCAACGTTTTGGTTACTTAGTTACAATTCCAGGAACATTTTAAAGTTGAATTAGAAATGGAAATGAAACCTTGAGGACCTTCGGTGCTCATTTGCTGAAAGCACTGGGTCTGCCTTGCGTGGACCTAGTGTACAGACAGGGAGAATCTGGCCTTAGTGTCAGTGTTGCTTGATTACTCAGGAAATGTCAGGGTCCTTCCATGCCCTTTGATGTTGGAGAATTTGACAAAGTTTACTTGTGGCCCACTATACAACCAGGATGAGAGCCTCTAGTCATTGAAGAGGTCTTCTCTGCTCACGCAAGTCACATGTGCATGAGACGAACGAACAACTTAATGGCTACTTTCTCTTACATGCTATGCATCATGGCCTTGTTGGCATTTTTACTGATCTTAGCTGCTGTCTCATGTCTCCCATTGGTGAGCCTTCTGTGTCCCTGACAGCAGCTGCAGTGACACTTTGGTCCTAGGGCACTGCAGCAGGAGTGTGTTCTCTTACAGCTGAGCTTTCTGCTCCTGGCGTTCTACCTTGATCTCACTGGTGCAAGAGCATTTAAGTCCCTCTCTTGGTGAGGTCCAGATGTTGAAAAGGAGACTCCGCTTACTCTAACTGTAAGGCTGCTGTGTCGGCACCACTCCCACCAGTCAAAACTTATCTCTAGAAAAAGAAGAACTAAAATCTAGCTTGTATCTTATTGTCAAGCTTTAAAACTGACTTTCTTAAGTAGGATTCGGTCTTTTAGCTTGGCAGTGACTGTTAAGTTGATTCTGTGTGATCTGATCCCTTCCTCACTGCTCTGCCAGAAGTCCCTCTTAACTCGGATGGAGCAATGAAAATGTCTCCAAGGCTACATTCGCCACAACTTTCTATTCTTTTGTCCAGGGCACAGAAATCTGCTGGCAGCTCTCTCTCTGTTCCCGGTTCACAGGTTCAGCTGCTGCCTGTATGCAGGATTGATTAAAATAGCACAGATGCCGAGGGGATTTAAATAGGAATTGTTTAGTGATGTCCGAAGGCTATAGACTGAGAATAAAGCAACCCAGGCTGTTTGTGCCGGAGGTCCTTGGATAATGTTGGCGTTTTCTCTCATGGAAATAATATTTTTTACAGAATGAATTCCAAAGGTCAGACTGTCAAGAAAAGAGAAACACCAAGCAATAATGAGGACAAAACCCAACTTAGAGGGAACAAACTGCTAAAATAGATTTTATTTTATTTTATATATTTTTTTAATGCAGAAGAATGAAGACAAGGGCATTTGTGTGTTTGTGAGGTTCCCTGCTAAAAATCAACCTACCTACAGATGCCTTTGAATTTTTTGTTTTGGTCAAAACTTCAGTTTGAACATGAAAAAAAATTGTTATCGCCAGCTCTCCAAGTCTTCAAAAACAACAACAACAATTACAACAAACAAACCAAACCCCAAAACAAAGATGAAGATACAGTGTGTATGTTTTATTTTTTTCTGGAGGTACAACCCTGAAAATCCAAAGACTCGTAAGTAGGCAGGGAAAAGCATCTTTAACCATGAGAAAAAGATCATTCCTAGTGAAGGAAACAAGAAATAGATCTAGACAGGAAGGAAGCTGGTCTTAAAGGGAAACATCTTATGAAAGGGTGAATGAAGTAGACAGCTGAGAGGATAGGAAACTGGAGCGTTGGTGCAAAGCTGACCTTCAGAGCTTTGTTAATGACACTGAGCAGTCTTTGTCCCTAGGTGGAACTTTGGAGCGCCTGGTCCCGGCCCACAACTAAAATCACCCTCCTTGATGGCCTTGAGAAGATGCATATGATCAACCAGTCTTGGCTCAGGACAGCAGCAAAGGGTGTGGTGAGAAAGAAGGGGGAGCGGGGAGGAGGAAAGATTTCAATGCTGTGCCTGTTGTCATCATTGTGTCCTGGACAAACGAAGTCCTGACTCTTGAGGAACTACAAGCTCCTCCCTGCATTATTTGACATTATTTATGTAGCTATGCATTTCTTCCTTCCTTCCTTCCTTTCTCTCTCTTTCTTTCTCTCTCTCTCTCTCTCTTTCTTTCTTTCTTCCTACCTTTCTACCTTTCTTTCCTTTCTTTCTCTCTCTCTCTCTTTCTTTCTTTCTTTCTTTCTTTCTTTCTTTCTTTCTTTCTTTCTTTCTTTCTGTACTTATTTGTTTGTTTGTTTGCTTGTGGTTTCATCTTTCGTCTCCAGGTAGGCAAGACCCAATAGAAATGTCAGAAATCACAAAGTTAAATAGGCATGAAAAATCACACCCTTGTTTACAAGCAATGAGCTTCCCAGTTGAAGCTTCGTGACTTTTGTTCTTATTTTGATTGAGTGGCGGGGAATAAGACCAAACCAAACCAAACAAAAACCCATGAAGGCCAACTGACCTCCTCTAAATTGGCAGCCACCCACCTTTTCAACAGAAGCACCACCATAAGGTTGTTCACCTTTCCCCAGAGCTATGGCTTTCTCTGATTTTACACAAATCCCTGGCTGCAGATGTGATGTCAACAGAGGCCACTGGCTCCAATGGAGAGTTTTGTGCTTTCTTTCTGAAGTTTGTCTTGAGTTGGGAATCGGGTTTTCAGTGTGATAAATACCGGCTGACTGCACCATGTTGTTTCCTGGCAGCAGTAAGACCCCAGACTCCGGGAGGCCCTGGGAGCCCTTGCAGCTAAAGTAGTTTGTCATTGGACAAATCCTGATGCTATGCCCAGACAAACAGGTTTTCTTTTTCCTTCTGGAAAGTTAGCCAAAGGGAGATTTGCCAATAGTATTTGAGTTGGGGCTACCCAAGTTCTACAGCTTTGAAGAGAAATTTATGTTCTCGACTGAATCGCTCATTTGTTAGCATTTCTTCTTGGTTCCTAAATTGCCCAAAGAGGATAACTAGTACCATACAATACTTACCATTACAAAAAAAAATAATGAAGAACTGGGTATGGTGGCATATGGCAGGGCATGAAGACAAGATTAGCAAAAGTTTGAGGCAAGTCTAGACTATATAGGGAGTAGAAGGAAAGCCTGAGGTGTGTGTGTAGCAAGGCTCTGTCTCAACACCCACTATTGAAAAAAATAAAAATAAAAACGTCTATGAAACAGTGCAGTGGGTTTAACAGCCTGAAAGCTATGGGTACAGCCACATAGGCATCTGCAGCAAAAGCACTTAGATGAAATGCTCGCCTTAAAGGGTCGTGTCTAAATGCAATGCACAAGAGTGCTTGCCTTTCCTCTGTGCACAAGAGTGCTTGCTTTTCCTCAGAGGAGACATTCCAAGGACTTCAGTGGATGCCTGAAGCAGTGAGTGCAGAACCCTGACCGTAAGCATTTTACAAGCCTTGTATGTGGAGTGTGGCCACCGAATACTAGACTATGTTGATCCTTCTGAGTTTTGTGTTAGTCATTTACATCAATACTTCCCTACATGAAGAACACGACAACCAGGACACTACGACAGCGGATCTGATCATTGACTTACAGGTGGTAATACATAGAGTGTGGACACACTGCCAAAACGCATGATTTATGTCCAGAGTGGGATGCAGTTGGATGATAAGATACCACATTACTCAGAAAGGCACGCTGTACAACATGAATTATTTATTACTGGAATTTTCCACTTAGGGTTTTTTGAAACACAATTGACTGTAGGTAATGGAAAGTAAAACTGTAGTTAAAGGGAGGACTGTCATACTGTTTCTTTGTAGAAAGGCTCTACAGTCAGAGCAATGGACTCTGAGCCTCACGACACTCCTCTCTGTGTCCCTCCAATGACTTGCTATTGACTTCGTCCTTACCCCATGCCTCAATTTCTTATCTGCAAAATGGGATCATTGTAAGAGTTGACACTTGTGCAAAGTTTTTAAGATGATGCCTGGCATTTCAAACATGATATATAAATATTTGTGCTAAGAAACTCCTGCCACCCCCAGTCAGAGGTTGATTCCACTACAGAGAACCAGGCCATTACTGCTGAGCCGCTCCTGGGAGGTAACTTCTGGAACTTTGCCAAGCCCTGTCTCTCCCAAGCCTGGATTGACAACCTGAGCACTGATGTTTCTTTCCCCATCCATTCCTCCGCCGGTCTGTGACTCCTGTATCATCTGCTAGCTGTTACATTGGGCACTCAAGTCCTGCCTGGATGTTAGTGTTAGACCAATTTCTGATTAGGCATCTCACTTATTTATTTGTTTATTTATTCATTCATTCATTCTTTTTTTCATTCATTGTATTTTTCACAATTTGGGAGCTTGTCTTGCAAACGCTAGGCAAGCGCTCTGCCGCTGAGCTGCAAGTACTCTCTTACTCGTGCCAATTCTTCCTGCTCTCCTTTCTGGCCTCGTTCTCTGATTGCTGGATTTTTTCCCCCCCAAGGTTAGTGTTTTCATTCCCTGTAATCATCGGTTAAGCATTGTGCCCTTGGTGGGAAAGAAATGTCTTAGCCCTGTTCTAGTTTGCAGTGGGTTCCGATGTTTATCTACAGACATGATGGGTTACCCTGCCTCTTTGAGCATAGGAAACATGCCTCTCTGCCCCCTCTTTTTAGAATTTTTATTTTTTATTTTCATTTATTTATTTATTTATTTATTTATTTGCTTTCTGCAAAGTGAATTGATAGTGTGAAAGGAAAATTCTGCTTTGCTTTTGAAGCCTCCGCCCCAGTCCCATCATTTCTCCCTGACAGTAACTTTGCTCCAGACATTTGGTTCATCCAGAGCTTAGTCCTGAATCCTCTGCCTTTCAAAGTGTGGGCTACCAGTCACAACCTAAAAGGCTCTGACGCTACGTTCCAGGGTTCTGGACACAGAAATCAACCAGTTATGTATGAGAACTTAGCTTCTCTGTGTCGGCTTTTTGACTGTTTAGTATGCAAACCTTCTGAGTCTTGTGGATGTTTGAAAGAGCCCAAGTAATGCTGTCTTTTCCTGCTCTGTGGCCTTGAGACATTCTCTAGTGTTAAATGCAGCTTGCCCAGGGCTTTTCCCCGACTCTTAACTGTGGAAAAAGTGGCATGGTGGTGATTCCCAGATGATTCAAACCTGTGTGCGAGTCTAGATTTTTGCTCTGTGTGCTTTTCTTGTATGACTTGAAGTTGGACATTGGAGAATCTGCTTTCACTCCCATAAGAATTACTCGAAAGTACCCTGGACTCCTGAAGAAGAAAGTTTCGCCAGCTGCCAAATCTGATAGAATCCCACAATCCACATGCTCTACTCTCCTGGATGTTCTCCTGGGTTGAAGCATCAGCCATGGCTTTCTGATACTTTGAAAGTTCTGATGGCCGCCCTGATGCAGAGCTCCTGTTCTCTTGGCTTCCTGCCTGCATCAGTCACCTGCTTCCCTTTACCCCCTGGATGTGCTGCATACCTGCATAGCAGCCTTGGTTCACCTGAGCACTGTTATTTTGTTTTTTGTTTTGAATCTGTTGCCCCAGAGATGGTGGATTGGTTTTGGCTGAGCACCCTAGCTACACTGAGCCAAAACAAATGTTTTTAGTGATTTCTGAACACCCCCTTCCAAATGTGTCTTTGCTTTGAGTACTTTTTTTCTTCTGTCTTAAGATACCTTTTAGGATGGGGTTGATCAATGGAATGAAAGCAAAGAACCCAGAAATAAACCCACACACCCGTGGGCACTTGATATTTGACAAAGAAGCCAAAACCATACAATGGAAAATGGAAATCATCTTCAATAAATGGTGCTGGGGTAACTGGATGTTTGCATGTAGAAGAATGCAAATAGACCCATATCTATCCCCCTGCACAGCGCTCAAGTTCAAGTAGATCAAAGACCTCAACATAAAACTAGATACACTACATAAAGTGGAAGAGAATGTGGGGAATAGCCTTGAATATACTGGCACAGGAGACAAATTTCTGAAGAATCAGGCATTAAGATCAAAAATTAAGGGGCTGGGGATTTAGCTCAGTGGTAGAGCGCTTACCTAGGAAGCGCAAGGCCCTGGGTTCGGTCCCCAGCTCCGAAAAAAAAAAAAAGAAAAAAAAGATCAAAAATTAATAAATAGAATTTGATGAAACTGAAAAGCTTTTCCAAGGCTAAGGACACCATCAATAGGACAAAACGGCATTCTACAGTAATGGGGAAAGTTCTTCAACCTGACAGAGGACTAATGTCCAAAAGATATAAAGAACTGAAGAAATTAGACATCAACAAACCAATTGAAAAATGAGGTACAGACCTAAGCAGAGACTTGTCAAAAGAGGAACCTCAAATGGCTGAGAAGCACTTAAAAGAAATGTTCAGTGTCCTTAGTCATCAGGGAAGTCAGAATGACTCTGAGATTCCGTCGTACCAGCACGGCTAGGATCAAAAACTCAAGTGATAGCACCTGCTATTGAGAGGAGCAAGGAGAACACGCCTCCATTGCTGGTGAGAGGACAAACTTGTATAACTACTTTGGAAATTGGTTTGTCAGTTTCCCAGAAAATTAGAAATAGTTCTACCTCAGGAAACAGCTATACTGCTCCTGGGCACATACCCAAAAGATGCTTTACCATTCCACAAGGGCACTTGTTCAACTATGCTCAGAGCAGCTTTATTGATAATAGCCAGAGACTAGAAACAACCTGGATGTCCCTCAACTGAACAATGGATAAAGGCATGTGATACATCTACACAATGGAATACTACTCAGCCAGTAAAAACAAAGGCATCATGAAATCTGCAGGCAAATGGATGGGACTTGCGAATATCATACTAAATGAGGTAACCCAGACCCAGAAAGACAGGGTGGTATGCAGTCACTTATACGTGAACCTTAGCCATAAAGTGCAGGATGACCAGGCTATACTCCACAAACACAAAGAAACTGGGTAATAAGGAGGGCTCAAGGGAGGATGCGTGAATCTTCCTCATAAGGGGAAACAATAGTCATCCTAGGTGGATGGAGGGAAGGAAATGGGTGGCAGAAGGGATCAGGTGTGGGAAGAGGGGGCAGCAGATGGTGAGAATGGAAATGGGTAGGGGCATCTCTGGTTCAGCTGGAGGCCTAAGACAGGGGAGGCTTAGGGGAGTCTCTGGGCTGGCCCTAGCTGTGATTTCTACCAACAGGGGGATATAGATCCTGAAATGGCCACCTCCTATAGCCAGACAGGACTTCCAGTAGAAGGAGTGGGGACACCAAATGAGCCACAAAACCTCCAACCCAAATTTGTCCTGCATACAAGATGCACAGGAATAAAAATGGAGCCTAGACTAAGGGAACAAATGACTGACCCAATTCAGACCTAGTCCATGAGGGAGATTCAATCCCTGACACTGTTAGTGACACTCTGCTATGCTTGCCGACAGGAGCCCAGCATAACTGTTCCCTGAGAGGCTTCATCCAGCAGCTGATGGAAAAGACAGAGAGGCCCACAGCCAAACGTCAGGATTCTATCCCCTACTTGTGAAGTGTCTGAAGAGAAGGGGAGGTGGTTATCGGGGAAGGACTTGTAAGGGCTGGATTGGGAGGAGAGGAGAGAGGTGGGATTTGATCTGGATGGAAAGTGAGTAAAAAAAAAAATATAATAATTTATTGAAGAAAGCCCAAAGACACCTGTTTACATTTGTAGTTACTCTCCCATGTCCTTAGGCAATAGTTCTTTGTATTAAATTTCCTGTTTGAGTTATTTAGTGTGATGATTCCTTTCCTTTGTTAACTTTGTAGTAATTGTTTGGTCAAACAATCCTAAGTGTTGTGGGAAGGTGTCCAGACGTGATTAATGTTTGAGTCAAGAGAATTTGAGTTAAGCAGCTTAGCTCTGTAATTTGGAAGAGTTTCAACCAGTTAATTGAATACTAAAGAAGAAATACTGACCTCCTACAAAGAAGAAATTAGTCTTTTCAATTTTTCTCCCTCCCTCCCTCCCTCCCTCCCTCCCTCCCTCCCTCCCTCCCTCCCTCCCTCCCTTCCTTCCTTCCTTCCTCCCCTCCTCGTCCCCTTTCCCCTCCCCCTTCCCTTCCCCCTTCATACCCCTTTTCTTCCCCCCTTTCCCCCTTCTTTCCCCTTCCCCCTCCCCTTCCCTTCCTTCCTTTTTCTTTCTCTTTCTCTTCTGTACTTGCAATTAGTTCCACAGACTTCTTTGTGCTCCCTAACAATGAAGCTACACCCCAAAACCCACTCTGTTCTGTCCATGTATTCATGAACTCAGTGATACACTTATGAGAACATCAGAAACGAGCACTTTCCTCTAGGCTCTCAAGCGTCCTTTTCATGAGTGTCATTAACAGAACAGTGCGGATTGTCACAGGGTCACATGTTCTTCTCTGGGGTCTATTTGAGTTCCCCGTCACCTTTCCTTCGCCTTCCCTCTTCATTATTCCCGCCATCACAACCATCCTTCAGGGTCCTGCTCGAAATCTTTTCCTTTCTTCCTGAAATCTTGCCCTGGAAGCCTCTAGCAGTCTCCACCTTCTCAGGAAGCGTGCCCATGTCGCACAACTAACTCGGCGCTGAGTGTACATGGATCTTCTTTCAAAAAAACATGGCCCGCGGCTCTTATTGTGCACTGGGATTCCGCTGTGCACTGTTTTTTTTTTTTTTCCATGATGACATTTTAGTGGGAAGCATGATGCCGATGGTGCTAATAATAAGAAATTGCCTTAGTGTGAACTGTTGATTGTCAGCCATTTCTACATGGTCCTGCTTAATTCTCTGACTTCGTAAAAGACTGTCCATATTTTGTGTGTGAGGAAAATGAAGACTAAGGTCTTGTCTGTAGGCATGGGGTTGAAAGAATCCTCAGTAGGAAGAAAATTCAACTCAGGTCATCCTGATACTCCCTTTTCACCAGGTCTAGACATAATTGACAGAAATATTATGAGAGCTTTGTTGAACTAGACCAGGCGAGGAACTGTATTTAAACTTTTTGTTTATTAAGAACCGTGGTAAAATACTTACTATATAGAACCTAAGACTTTAAACATTTCCAGTGAACTAAACACCATCATTCTTAAGATCTCTCTCTTCATCCTCATAAGCTGAAGCTCTGACTCACCAATAATGAGTCTCTGCTCCCGTAGCTCCATTTCATTTATTATTATTAGTAGTAGTAATATTAATATTAATTTATTTCTTGAGACAGGGTTTTTCTGTTTGGGCCTGGCTGTCCTGGAGCTTGCTGTGTACATCAGGTTGTTCTCAAGCTCAGATACCCCTAACTCTGCCTATTAAGTGCTGAAATTCAAAGCATGTGCCACCACCCCCAGGCTTTCATCGTTTTATTAATATTGTATTAAATTTTATTTTTCTTGGATATATTATATATTTACATTTCAAATGTTATCCCCTCTCTCCCCTCTCCTAAAACCCCTCCCCCTCCCCCTACTTCTATGTGGGTGCTCTCACTCCCACCCAACCACGCCCACCTCAACGTCCAGGCATTCCCCTACACTGGGGAAATGAGCCTTCACAAGACCAAGGGCTTCTCCTTCTATTGATGCCAGACCATGCCATCCTCTGCTACAAAAATGGCTGGAGCCATGGGTCCCTCCATGTGTACTCATTGATTGTCCGTTTAGTCCCTGGGAGCTCTGATAGGGTCTGATTGGTTGATATTGTTGTTCTTCCTATGGGGTTGCAAACCCCTTGAGCTCCTTCAGTCCTTTAACTCCTCCATTGGGAACCCTGTGCCCAGTTCAGTGTTTAACAGTGAGCATCCTCCTTTGTGTGTCAGGCTCTAGCAGAGCCTCTCAGGAGACATCATATCTGGCTCCTGTCAGCAAGCACTTCTTGACATTAGCAATAGTGACTGGGTTTGGTGGCTGCATATGGGATGGATTCCCAGGTGGGGCAGTCTCTGGATGACCTTTTTTTAGTCCTTGTTCCACTCTTTGTCCCTGTATTTCCTACCATGAACATTTTGTTTTCCCTTCTAAGAAGGTCTGAAGCATCCACATTTTGGTCTTCCTTCTTCTTGAACTTCGTATGATCAGTGAATTGTTTCTTGGATAATCTGAGCTTTTGAGCTAATAGCCACTAATTAGTGAGTGCACACCATGTGTGTTCTTTTGTGATTGGGTTACCTCACTCAGGATGATATTTTCTAGTTCCATCCATTTGCCTAAGAATTTCATGTAGCCATTGTTTTTAATAGCTGAATAGTATTCCATTGTGTAGATGTACCACATTTTCAGTATCCATTCCTCTGTTGAAGGGCATCTGGGTCCTTTCCAGCTTCTTCCTGTGATAAGTAAGGCTGCTATGGACATAGTGGAGCATGTGTCCTTGTTATATGTTGGGGCATCTTTTGGGTGTATGACCAGGAGTGGAAAAGCTGGGTCCTCGGGTAGTACTATGTCCAGTTTTCAGAGAAACTGCCAGACTGATTTCCAGAATGGTTGTACCAGCTTGCAATCCCACCAACAATAGAGGAGTGTTCCTATTTCTCCATATCCTCACCAGCATCAACTGTCACCTGAGTTTTGATCTTAGCCATTCTGACTGGTGTGAGGTGGAATCTCAGGGAAGTTTTGATATGGATTTCCCTGATGACTAAGGATGCTAAACATTTCTTCAGGTGCTTCTCAGCCATTTGGTATTCCTCAACTGAGAATTCTTTGTTTAGTTCTGTACCCCATTTTAAATAGGATTATTTCATTCTCTGGAGTCTAACTTCTATATATTAGCCCTCTATTGGATGTACGATTGGTAAAGATCTTTTACAATCTGTTGGTTGTCATTTTGTCCTGTCACAGTGTCCTTTGCCTTACAGAGCTTTGTAGTTTTTGAGGCCCCATTTGTTGATTCTTGATCTTACAGCATAAGCCATTGGTATTCTGTTCAGGAAAATTTCCCCTGTGCCTATGTCTTCAAGGCTCCTCCCCACTTTCTCTTCTATTAGTATCACTGTATCTGGTTTTATGTGGAGGTCTTTGATCTACTTGGACTTGAGCTTTGTACAAGGAGATAAGAATGGGTCAATTTGCATGCTTCTACATGCTGACCTCCAGTTGAACCAGCACCATTTATTGAAAATGTTCTTTTTTCCATTGGATAGTTTTAGCTCCTTTGTCAAAGATCAAGTGACATAGGTGTGTGGGTTCATTTTTGGGTCTTCAATTTTATTCCATTGATCTACCTGCCTGTCTCTGTACCAATACCATGCAGTTTTCATCACTGTTGCTCTGTAGTAGAGCTTGAGGGAAGTCAGAGATGGTGATTCCCTAGAAGTTCTTTTTGTTGAGAGTAGTTTTCCTTAGACGGGGGTGGGGTGGGTGGGGGTGAGGGTGGGGGGATGGTATTATTCAAATGAATTTGCAAATTGTTCTTTCTAACTCCTTGAAGAACTGAGGTGGAATTTTGATGGGGATTGCATTGAATCTGTAGATTGGTCTTGGCAAAATGACCATTTTTACAATATTAATTCTGCCAATCCATGAGCATGGGAGATCTTTCCATTTTCTGAGATCTTCAATTTCTTTCTTCAGAGACTTGAAATTCTTGTCATACAGATCTTTCACTTGCTTGGTTAGAGTCATACCGAGGTATTTTATATTATTTGTGCTATTGTGAAGGTTATCGTTTCCCTAATTTCTTTCTCAGCCTGTTTATCCTTTGAGTAGAGGAAGGGTATTGATTTGTTTGAGTTAATTTTATACCTAGCCACTTTGTTGAAGTTGTTTATAAGGCTTAGTAGTTCTCTGGTGGAACGTTTGGGATCACTTAAGTATACTATCATATCACCCACAAATAGTGATATTTTGATTTATTCCTTTCCAATTTGTATCCCTTTGACCTCTTCTTGTTGTCTAATTGCTCTGACTAGAACTTCAAGTACTATATTGATTAGGTAGGGAGAGAGTGGGCAGCCTTATCTAGTCCCTGATTTTAGGGGAATTGCTTCAAGTTTCTCTCCATTTAGCTTGATGTTGGCTACTGGTTTGCTGAATATTGCTTTTACCATGTTTACGTATGGGCCTTGAATTCCTGATCTTTCCAATACTTTTAGCGTGAAGGGGTGTTGAATTTTGTCAAATGCTTTCTCAGCACCTAATGAGATGATCATGTGATTTTTTTCTTTGAGTTTGTTTATATAGTGGATTACATTGATGAATTTCCATACATTGACCCATCCCTGCATCCCTGGGATGAAGCCTACTTGATTATGGTGAATGATCATTTTGATGTGTTCTTGGATCTGGTTTGTGAGAATTTTATTGAGTATTTTTGCATCAGCATTCAGCATTCATAAAGTTTGAAATTGGTCTGAACTTCTCTTTCTTTGTTGGGTCTTTGTGTGGTTTAGGTATAAGCACAATTGTGGCTTCAAAGTACAAATTGGGCAGTGTTATTCTGTTTTGTGGAATAGTTTGAAGAGTATTGGTATTAGGGTTTTTTTTTTTTTTGAAGGAATGATAGAATTCTGCACTAAACCCATCTGGTCCTGGGCTTTTTTGGATTGGGAGACTTTTAATGACTGCTTCTATTTCCTTAGTTGTTATGGGACTGTTTAAATGGTTTCTCTAGTCCTGATTTAACTTTGGTACCTGTTATTTATCTAGAAAGTTGTCCATTTCATCCACATTTTCCAGTTTTATTGAGTTTAGGCTTTTGTAGTAGGATCTGGTGATTTTTTGAATTTCCTTAGATTCTGTTGTTATGTCTCCCTTTTTTTCATTTCTGATTTTGTTAATTTGGATACTCTGAATTTGATTATTTCCTGCCTTCTACTCCTCTTGGGTGTATTTGCTTCTCTTTGTTCTAGTGTTTTTCAGGTGCGTTGTCAAACTGTTAATGTATGCTCTCTCCAGTTTCTTTTCAGAGGCAGTCAGAGCTATGAGTTTTCATCTTAGCACTGCTTTCATTGTATCCCATAAGTTTGGGTATGTTGCACCTTCATTTTCATTAAATTCCAAAAAGCCTTTTATTTCTTTCTTTATTTCTTCTTTGACCAAGTTGTCATTGAGTAGAGCATTGTTCAGCTTTCATGTGTATGTATTTAGACTTTCTATTGTTTTTGTTGTTATTGAAGAGGAGCCTTAGTCCATGGTGATCTGATAGGATGCATGGGATTATTTCAATTTCCTTGCATCTATTGAGGCCCGTGTGACCGTTTATATGGTCAATTTAGGAGAAAGTACCATGAGGTGCTGAGAAGAAGGTATATTCTTTTGTTTTAGGAAGAAATGTTCTATAGATATCTGTTAAGTGCATTTGGTTCATAACTTCTGTTAGTTTCTCTGTGTCTCTGTTTAGTTTCTGTTTCCATGATCTGTCCACTGCTGAGAATGGGGTATTGAAGTCTCCCACTATTATTGTGTGTTGTGCAATGTGTGCTTTGAGCTTTAGTAAAGTAGGTTACCTTGCATTTGGAGCATAGATGTTCAGAATTGAGTGTTCATCTTGGTAGGTTTTTTTCTTTAACTAGTATAAAGTGTCTTTTTTTTGGATAACTTTTGGTTCAAAATTGATTTTATTCGATATTAGAATGGCTACTCCAGCTTGTTTCTTGGTACCATTGGCTTGGAACATTGTTTTCCAACCTTTTACTTTTAGGTAGTGACTGCCACCGAGGTGCATTTCCTATCTGCAACCAAATGCTGGGTCTGTTAGTTTATGTCTTGTTATTGGGGAATTTAGTCCATTGATGTTAAGAGATATTAAGGAACAGTGATTGTTGTTTCTGTCATTTTTGTTGTCTTTGTGTAGGTATCTTCTTTTGGGTTTGTTGCAAGATTACTTTCTTGCTTTTTCTAGGGTGTAGTTTCCCTCCTTGTGTTGGAGTTTTCCATATATTTTCCTTTGTAGGGATGGAATTGTGAAAATATATTGTGTAAATTTGATTTTGTAGTGGAATATCTTGGTTTCTCCATCTATGTTAATTGAGAGTTCTGCTGGATATAGTAGCCTGGGCTGGCTTTTGTGTTCTCTTAGAGTCTTTATGACCCTGGATCTTCTAACTTTCATAGTCTCTGTTGAGAAGTCTGGTGTAATTCTGATAGGTCTGCCTTTATATGTTACTTGACTTTTTTTTCCTTACTGCTTTTAATATTCTTTCTTTGTTTTGTGCATTTGATGTTTTGACTATTATGTGAAGGGAAGAACTTCTTTTCTGGTCCAATCTGTTTGGAGTTCTGTATGCTTCTTATATGTTCTTGGACATCTCTTCCTTTAGGTTAGGGAAGTTTTCTTCTATAATTTTGTCGAAGATATTTACTGGCCCTTTAAGTTAGAAATCTTTGTTCTCTTCTATACTTATTATTCTTAGGTTTGGTCTTCTCATTGTGTTCTGGATTTCCTGGATGATTTGGGTTAGGAGCTTTTTGCTTTTTACATTTTCGTTGACTACTGTGTCAGTATTTTCTCTGGTATTTTCTATCCCTGAGATTCTCTTTTCTATCTCTTGTATTCTGTTGGTGATGCTTGTGTATATGACTCCTGATCTCTTTTCTAGATTTTCTATCTCCAGGGTTGTCTCCTTTTGTGATTTCTTTATTGTTTTTATTTCCATTTTTAAATCTTGGATGGTTTTGTTAAATTCCTTCATCTGTTTGATTGTGTTTTCCTGTAAATATTTAAGGGATTTTTGTGTTTCCTCCTTAAGGGCTTCTACCTATTTACCTGTGTTCTCTTTTATTTCTTTAAGGAAGTTATTTTTGTCCTTCTTAAAGTCTTCTATCATCATCATTAGATTTGATTTTAAATCCAAAACTTGCTTTTCTGGTGTGTTGGGACTTTGCTGTGGTGGGAGAACTGGGCTCTGATGGTGCCAAATAGCCTTGGTTTCTGTTGCTTTGGTTCTTGTGCTTGCTTCTTGATATCTGGTTATCTCTGGTGTTAGTTGGTCTCGCTATCTCTGACTGGAGCTTGTCCCTCCTGTGGGCCCGTGAGCCTGTGAGCCTGTGATCTTAGGAGTGAGATCACTCCTGGGAGACCAGCTCTCTGTGCACAGGTTTTGGGTCCAGTGGGCTGTGGGACAGCCCCAGCTCTGGGTGCAGATGGAGACCCAAAACTTAGATTATTTTTTAAATCAAATTTTTATCAATTAATTTTAATAGTTTTCCACATATTTTACTATGAAAGTATGTATTCATTGTAAAGTGAATATATATATATATATATATATATATATATATATATATACTTTCTTTGGAAAGAATACTTAAACTCTATTATCAGTCATTTTTATTATTTAATCATCTCTTCTAGAACATTTTTATCATTCCTTTATGTTTCGGCCTGTGTACTCCCTTGATAATCACTGTATAATTAAAAATTCTTCTTTTAACCCCCTCTGAGACATCAAAGGAGATTAGCAAATTGGAAGTAAAGGTTTATTATTCTCAAGTAAGAAGCTTTAAGATTAGAGTACTCCTTATCAAAATATAGACACATAAATATAAACACGCAGAAGAAAAGAACACGTGCTAAAATCCTATGGGAAATCTTCATACTTCAAAAAATTATAGAGGCCTGATGATTCAGTGTCTTTAATAAATGATAGAAAACCATTTCACGGTTTCTCAGAATAGGAGACCTTGTGATTCACAGTAATGCCTCATGGAGATTAGAAGGGTCAGGACACCTGTCTAACTTTACAACAGTTGTTCTGTCACGGCCAGACTCCTGGCTGGGAATTTCTATCAAATTCTTTTGTCTAATCTCAAGAAGTTACTTACATAGCTCAGACATTATCATAGGAAATCTTAGTAGCCCACTGACAAACAGTAATGCAGATACTTTCTATATATTCTTTAGCTTTTTCTTCAGTAAAAATGAACTCTTTGGCCCAGATGCCTCTTCCTGAAATATCTTAATAATCCTAAATGATTTTGACAGCATTATAAAAGTCATACATTATGAGCACCGCATTAACTATATTCTATAAACAAAGAAACAGGCAAGCAAAGTTAAATAATTTGACCAAGGAAATGCAGCTAATAGATGGAAAAATCAGGATATGAACCAAAATTTACTCAACCACTGTCTCCATGAAATGAGATTTATTTTATAAATGCCTGAAACTGTAAATGTCACATTCACATTAACCCTGAAGGCCAGAGATGTCATTAATTCCCATCTCTTGTCTGAGAGCAAAGGTTGTATAAGGTCCTCAGGGACCCAAGGCTTTTATCTCAGTCTTGACCTAGCATCAGCCTTCTTAACCTCTTGTTAGGCAATCTGTTTCATCTGGGCCTTGTGGATTCACCTGGTCATAAGCTCTTCAGAGTAGGGTTAGACTGCCCTGCCCATTTTGGAGCCTGGACAGTGCACAGTCCTGAGGAAATGCTTTGTTAACATCTGGTGAACTGTGAAAGGAGGCTTCACCCACGGGGCCCAGCATGAAAGTTTCTTGTAAAATAAGTACCTGGCTTCCTGTTGTGTTACTTATCAAGGGTATTTGTCACCCATTATAGGAGTGAACAGGCTTAATTCTGCTTCTGATAATTTCACCTCTCCCTAAAGTCTGAAAGGAGGGTGAAGGATACTGCTAGTAGTGTTGTTTCAATTTAGTACTTATCCCCACTAAGATCGGAGCCCAGCGTGGTAAGCATTCTGCTTGGGACAGATGGCGATATTGGAAAGCATGGGCGCACTTTCCTTATACTTAGGGGGTAATAAGTAAGCGAGCATTTGGTGGACTTGGACACAGTCCAAGGAAGGGTGGCCAGGAAGAAGCTGGCAAATCATTTACTTTTGGAAGGTGAGCTCAATTCTTTAGAGCTTCAGGACAAGGTATTTCCATTGAGATCACATCACCTTGTGATGTCCAGCTGAATACACCTGAGCGCTGCTAATTGATTCAGACTCACGGTGCTTCTTTTTAAGTGCATCTTTAGCCTCTGCCATTTTTACTCATTCATTGACGTTGAACTATCATGTTGCTCATGAGACCCCAGATCGCCACCCCGTGGGCCTTCACAGTTTCCTCATCCTTCTGCATCATTATATCTCTAGACCTTGTGGATTCACCTGACTATCTGTCCCATCGTTTAGAGAGAAGGTCTCTCCTCAGAGACCTGGATGCCTTTTCTTATCCAAGCTCTACCCAATTTCAATTCTATTCTACTAATTGTCATTCCCACTCTTAAAGTTAACATTCTATTTAACATTCTACTGATAGAAAGATGATTTTGCCCCACTAGGATGGGAACCCTTTCTTTTCTTCAGAACCTCTGCATCCTTGCTGTGTTCAACTATGCCTAAATGTAATGTGTTGAGTTAAAGAAGATTCTTTATTTCTTCAAAGCAAACTCTGGGAATACGGGTTATCATGTTTCGCTCACAGGCTTTTCTGTTTGTCTATGTTGTTAGCTTCTTGAATGAGGGATAATTCCCTCTCATTTCTTGCAATATCTAGGAAGATGTGGCTTCTGTGATGCTTCCTAAGTGAATACATAAAAGCAAATGGTACTGAGGCAAGACACTTTTTTGCTTTTATAGAACAACTGGACACAGCAGTAAGTCAAACATATTGAGACAAATTTGGTTGGACAGATTGTTCTAAGACTCTAAGAGACCACAGATGCCATACCAGAATATTATACCCAGCAAAATGTTCAATCACCATAGGTAGAGAAAAGAAGACATTCCATGATAAAAGTTTAAGCAGTATCTACAAATCCTGTCCTATAGAAGGTATTAGAAGGAAAACTCCAATCTAAAGTGCTCAATTAGAACCATGAAAATACAAGAAATAAATCTCTGACCAGCAAAAACAAAAGAAGGAAAGTATGCACACACACACACACACACACACACACACACACACACACACACACACACACTACCACCACTACCACCACCAATAATAACAAAGTAGCATGAAATCACAATCATTGGCTATTGCTATTCATTATCAATGTCTTAATTCCCTTCTACAGATTAACAGAATGTATATGAAAGCAGCGTTCATTCTTCTGCTGTATCTAGAAAACATACAATATCAAGGATAGACATTATTTCAGAATAAAAGGTTGGAGAAAAATAGTCCAAGAAAATGGACCCAGAAAGCAAGCTGGCATAGTCATCTTAATGAATCATAAGGACAAACTTTAAAAATCTGCACTCCACCAAACTGGAAAATGTAAAAGAAATGGATAATTTTGTCAATAGGTACCACATTAAGTTAAGTTAAATTGAGATCAGATAAGCAATGTGAACTGACCTGTAACCCCCAGTGAAATAGCAAGAGTCATTCACTAAGTCACCTAACCAAATTTCTACCAGATTTCTTTCCCTCTCTCTCTCTCTCTCTCTCTCTTTCTTTCTTTCTTTCTTTCTTTCTTTCTTTCTTTCTTTCTTTCTTTCTTTCTTTCTCTCTCTCTCTCTTTCTTTCTCTTTCTCTCTCTCTCTTTCTTTCTCTCTCTCTCTTTCTTTCTTTCCTTCTTTCTTTCTTTCTCTTTCTCTCTCTCTTTCTCTTTCTCTCTCTCTTTCTTTCTCTCTCTCTTTCTTTCCTTCTTTCTTTCTTTCTCTTTCACTCTCTCTTTCTTTCTCTTTCTCTCTCTCTCTTTCTTTCTCTCTCTCTTTCTTTCCTTCTTTCTTTCTTTCTTTCTCTCTCTTTCTTTCTTTCTTTCTTTCTTTCTTTCTTTCTTTCTTTCTTTCTCTTTCACTCTCTCTTTCTCTTTCTCTCTCTTTCTTCCATTGCATATATATTTGAAGTATATACATGTATATATTTGAAATATATATATTTCAAATGTTACCCCCTTCCTGCTTCCCCCCTTCTACCAGACTTTCAAGGAAGAATTAAGTCCTATACTTCTGAAATTATTCCATGCATTAGAAACAGAAGGAACATTGCCCAATTCCTCTTATGAGGCCACAGTTACCCTTACACCCAAATCACATAAAGAAAACCACAAAGAAAGATAATTATAGGAAATCTTCTCTTATGAACATAGATGCAGAAATCCTCAATAAAGTACTTGGAACCCAAATCCAAAAAGCCCATGTGTCTTGCTAGTGCTGATGGAATTGTTTGATTGATACTACAGGGATGGAAACATGGAGGACCTCAGGAAATACTGCAGGAGAGATCCTAAAGAGGCTTAGGTATAGTCGTTTGGGGTAGATAGTGTTTGTATTATGGTTTGGCAACACTGCTGGTCCCCTCTTGGGATTCCTAACTTCCTGCAGGTCTGTTTTCTCGTCTACATTTCAGTTGGGATTTTAAAAACAGTTATACACCTCAGTGACAGGGCTGTGGACAGAGGCCACAGTCTGAAATCTTGCATCCAGAAAAGTCACATTATGGTCAACCAGGTTGATCCCTCATTAGAACAAAGCAAAGACTGAAACACAGTGCCCAGGGAGGTCTGAGAAATACTGCACAATTAAATTATTATGTTTCCTCTTTTCTACTATAAAGTATATTATTCTCACTTCATAGAAAGAAGTTCTATACACTTGGAATTACTGTTATTTTTTCTTTCATCCAGAAAGGCATCCACACTTGTTCTAATTGCCATTCTTGATTTTGCTTTTCTACTTGCGGGGGAGATTCTGGGCTATGAGCTCTGTTTTTCAAGTGGCTAGATGTTTCTGGTGGGTAAGTAAGCTACTTGTCAAATCAGCCACCTGGCAAAGATTGATTTGAGACTGATGGCTGCAATGTGCCAAATAGTAACCAGGGTTCCCTGCTCTGCCACAGCAAAGAGTGGTTTAGGAGCTGAGGGGATCTGGCAAGCCCAATCAGCCCTACTTCCAAAATACACCCCTGAGCAGATCTCCTTTCCTTAGTGTGCATCTCCATTATTCCACACAGGTCAATATTGTTGGGATTGATGAAGTTACATACCTACAGATCTTTTGGTTTCTTTCATCTCCCTTCCTGCTATCTTTATGTTGGAATCTATAGGAGCTTTATTAGCTTCCTGTCACTGCTGTAATAAATATGCTACAATAATACAATGACTTAAACCTACAAAAATGGATTCTTTTATACTTCTGGAGGCCAGGTCTAAAATTAGTTTCAGAGGGCTAAAATCAACATACCAACAGAGCATTTCATTTTCTGGAGGTTGTGGGGAGAAGACACATCATTTTCTTTTACAACTCTAGTGGCTGGCTGCTTGAATTCCTAGGTCCCTGTGTCATCAGTCAACCTTTGTGTCCCTTGTCACATTCTTCTTTGAGTCTTCCTCTAATAAGGACTCTAAGATGACTCTGAATCTGTCTGGAACATCCAGGATAGAATCTCCACGCCAACACTCTTAACTAAATTGATCATATTTACCAATTCCCTTTGCCTAATAGATAATACAGAGACTATCTCTGCTCGACAGGACAGATGTTTTCCCATATAGATATCGTACTTCTTATTTGGTTAAGATCCACCGTTGACTCAGCACTGCGAAGCAAAATCCACAGTCTTTCCAAAGCATGTGTGATCTGGGTCATACTTTTCCAGCAAGAAAACCTCAGTGTGTTTAGAGTGTTAGAGGCCACTACTCCTTCTGTTGAATTGCTCCTCGTGTGGCTACCTGGTCACTTACTTTGGGTCTTTGGCCAAATGTTCTATTTTCTGAAAGAACCTTCTTGGGAACAGCTATGTTGGTCATCTTACCTACTCTGTGTCAGCAGGTTAGTTAGGTGTTAGTTATCAACCTCACTGAAATGCAAACTCAGTAAGAAAAGTCACAGTTTCTTTTATCAATGGTATCTTCAATGTCTAGTATGTTTGGCAAATACCTGACCTCCGTCAAATATCTGGTTATTGAAGCAGATAGTGTCAGAATCTCAGGGAAAAGCTCAGTATATAATATACTTTTTTGCCTTTTTATGTCATTGACTTCTGCTATTCCAATTGGTTTGCAGAAATCATAAGTGCTAGATCAGCTAGTGAGAAATAGTGATAGATTCCAATATTCACTATTCTGACAAAGGACTCTTTACTAGCTGACAAAGACATCTTATGTCACTTGAGTAGCTCTCCCTAGGACTCTGGCAATGAAGTATTCTGAGTCTCTCCAAAAGAAGAAACCAAGGCTCATGTTAACCAACTTGCTTAGATTTACAAGACTAGTGGAGGGAAATTTAAATACACATCTTCTGTGACCTAATTCAGTACCTTCATTTGTATAAGTCTCTACATGTAAGAGATAACACAGCCAAGAGAAAAGGGCTAGGATGGATTTACCTGGATGGCCTATCCATGACTCTTGGCATTTGTGTGATCTTGAGCATACCTGTGCTTCTATAGCACATATTACTGCTTTGAAAAGCATTAAGATAAAAATAAGTGTCTAATACAATGTCTGGAGGTAAAGCAAATGCTTTCTGTGTGGTAGATCCAAGTAACCATTAACAGAAAGCTACGGCTCAAAGAGGGGGGCCTTGTTACTTCTTTGGTATCCTTTCCTTTATAAGGAAATTAAGTGAGAAACTTGACAAGTCACTTGGCCAACAGTCTGTGATCATTTCGTCATTGCTTCTTGTTATATTTGTGCTCAAGCTTAGACTTACTGAAACAGGTTTCCTCACCAGTAACGAACATTTTGCAACCCACTCAGAACTTACAGGAAAGAGACGAGGTTTTTTTGTTTGTTTGTTTGTTTGTTTTTTTTTGTTTTTGTTTTTTGCCCGCATTAAAATACTTCTTTGAGGGAAATAGCACACATGGATCATAAAAAGGGGAGGAAGGATGCTGGGTAGTTTTTGAGGTGAATGACAGAAAATTGCTTTTCGTTTTCCTAAGACTGACATTCTTGTGAGATAGAAGCTATTCCAGAAGCTATGAATGTTCTATCTGCCCTCCCACCCCCAAAACAGCGAGTGAAGCACACATACACCTTAAGCCCATTTGCTAATGATTTCTTTTCTGGCCAATATAGTCATGCTGCTTTGGCTAAGAGACAAGCCTTAAACAGCTAGAAGCCTTTCAGAATAAATCTCAAACACATCACTGTTTAATGTCTCTCTATGGTTCCTTTTCAACAGACCTTCAGAATTCTATTTCTTGGCTCAAGACCTCAATTCCTATTGGCTCAGAACACTCTTTTCTTCATGGAGAAGGTTCTGGTAGCTACTTCCTTACACTGGGAATTAAATGCACCTTACACAGAAACCTCTATGTTCACAAGAACTTCATGGATAAGAACTGTCCATTTCAGCAGGACAGAGTTCTTAGGGCCTAGACTCCACAGCATATGGCATGGACTGGTGATCTCTGAGTAGTAATTGCCTTTATAAGCTGCAGGGATGGTCCAGACTCCTACGAGAATGGCAGCAAAATAAAGATTTTGGCAAGTTAAAGTTTTTACTCAGCAAATCATCAAGTACTCAAAGAAACCTTGTTCTTGTGAATTTTAATATAATATTATTTATTTTTGGAGAATTCCATATATTCTGATCATATTCCCTTTTTATTTTAATTCTTCTCAGGTTATTCTTCAACCCAACCCAACCATTCTCTCTCGCTCTCCCTCCCTCCCTCCCTCCCTCCCCCCCTCAAAGAAAGAAACAAAGAAACAAAATGCTAGACCAAATCAAAGCACAAAGCCATGGTGGGATTAAAATTGATTAACTTCAATCATTGAGCAAGAGTTAAAAAATATCTCAATTTCCTGTGTAGAAACCATCCTGAGAGACATGTGTAACTCGCAGACGTTCATGGCTCTGTCCTTTCAGTTCCTTTATCTGACATGTAGCAGACAACTCCCATGTGCAAGCATTTTCTTGAGGACAGAGGCACATAGAATAGTGGGGTAGAGATAAATACAGCCTGAGGAAACTGAAGTCTCTCACGCACAGGCTGTGTTTCAGCAACTGCAGGAACTGAGGGCTGAGAGGTTCCAAGCAGAAGGAAGGGGCGGGGATTTTTGTGTGCTGGGCTAGAGGAGAAAAATCAGAAGAGAGACGCAGCTAGGGAAGGTATGAAGGTTAGGTTCAAATTATAAATGCCCAGCTGAAGAGTTTGACTGTGTTCGATGAGTGAAGAGAGATTCTTGAATCGTTTAGACATAGATGTCATACAATTTCTCATTATTTACATAAAAGAATCACAGGGGGGGAGCCAGCTATGCATTTAAAGTACAACACGGTTTTATCATTTATGTCCCTAAAGCATACATTTTAAGGGTCTGTCTGAGAAGGCATTTTAAACTCAAATGCAAGGGTTCCAAGGGAAACACAATAAAAAGGGAGCCTTCTGCCTTTATGTATCTCACACGCAGTCTTGAACAATGTCAATACAATGACTGTTCATGGTCAAGTTCCTGAGCGCCTGAAGGTGCAACCAATTGTCTTAAAGTCACGGTAAAGTTATATTTGCACAGTGGGACTACGATAATATTATCAATCGACTTAGAAACAGAGCCTCAGAGCCTTATTTATAATAGCCAGAAGCTGGAAAGAACCCAGATGCCCTTCAACAGAGGAATGGATACAGAAAATGTGGTACATCTACACAATGGAATATTACTCAGCTATCAAAAACAACGAGTTTATGAAATTCGTAGGCAAATGGTTGGAACTGGAAAATATCATCCTGAGTGAGCTAACCCAATCACAGAAAGACATACATGGTATGCACTCATTGATAAGTGGCTATTAGCCCAAATGCTTGAATTACCCTAGATCCCTAGAACAAACGAAACTCAAGACGGATGATCAAAATGTGAATGCTTCACTCCTTCTTTAAATGAGGAAAAAGAATACCCTTGGCAGGGAAGGGAGAGGCAAAGATTAAAACAGAGACTGAAGGAACACCCATTCAGAGCCTGCCCCACATGTGGCCCATACATATACAGCCACCCAATTGGACAAGATGGATGAAGCAAAGAAGTGCAGACCGACAGGAGCCGGATGTAGATCGCTCCTGAGAGACACAGCCAGAATACAGCAAATACAGAGGCGAATACCAGCAGCAAACCACTGAACTGAGAATAGGTCCCCTATTGAAGGAATCAGAGAAAGAACTGGAAGAGCTTGAAGGGGCTCGAGACTCCATATGTACAACAATGCCAAGCAACCAGAGCTTCCAGGGACTAAGCCACTACCTAAAGACTATACATGGACTGACCCTGGACTCTGACCCCATAGGTAGCAATGAATATCCTAGTAAGCGCACCAGTGGAAGGGGAAGCCCTGGGTCCTGCTAAGACTGAACCCCCAGTGAACTAGTCTATGGGGGGAGGGCGGCAATGGGGGGAGGGTTGGGAGGGGAACACCCATAAGGAAGGGGAGGGGGGAGGGGGATGTTTGCCCGGAAACCGAGAAAGGGAATAACACTCGAAATGTATATAAGAAATACTCAAGTTAATAAAAAAAAATATGTATTTGCTTAAAAAAAAAAAAGAAACAGAGCCTCAGATAAATTCCAGAAATGCCATATTGCATAGAGTAGCAGGACAGTTTGATTTCTGCACCTCAGTAGAGTCTGGGCTCAGTCAGGATGCACCTATGTGAGCTGGGGGTGGGGGGTGTTGCAGCTTCCTTCTTAAACCTTGCTCTTCCCATTTGTAAATGAGGTAACAATGTTGTTAAGTGGTGGTTGCTAAAATTTAATGCTGTTTAATTGCTTCCTGAGTGTATAATAAGCTCTAACTGTGTGATTTTTGTTAATGTATACTTTTTTTAAAAAGGGAAATGCAATGATGAAATAAAATTATTTTCTTAGCTTATTTAGTATACAACACTTTTTTTAGGAACAGTAGATATTTGTTATCTGGGGATTCCAGAATATGAATCTGTCTGCTTTCTAAGACTTATTGTAACTCTCCCAGATCAATATTTACCCCAATTGTCATAGTCATTTGCGGGAAATGATCTTTAAAGGAACTCTAAGCCCCAGAACATTCTTTGTCATAATGTACCCACAAGTCTTTTCTAGTCTTGATGTATTTTGTTTTTATTTTGTTTTTCGTAGAATCAAAGAACCAAGGATCGAACTGTCTATCAGAGTCACTGTGCCCAAGAAGAAAATAAGAAACCCTGATAAATGGATGACATCCCTGACCCCACTGGTTTTTGCTAATCATTTAGATTTTAAACTCCCAAGATTGAGATCATGGCATCCTTGTGATACATGTCCCAGAGACTTAGATATAGGAAGAAAATACTGTAGCTTGTATTTTTATAGCTCATAATATTTGTCTAAAACAGAGTAATTAGTTCAGCTTTAGGAGTATTTCCTATAGGGTCTGTGTTACTGTCATACAGCTTGTGCTTCTGTCCAGATGTCCTGCTAGTCTATGCAATATGGCATTTCTGGAGTTAATCTGAGGCTCTATTTCTAAGTTGGTTGATAATTTTATTGTAATCCCGTAGGGCAAATATAACTTAACTATGGCTTTAAGACAGTTGGTCACCCCCTCAGGCTCTTAGAAACTTGACCATGAACAGTCACTCTATTGACATAGTTCAAGATTGTGAGATACAGAAAGTCACAATTCAAGTACCTTGTGCTCAGTACTCTAGTGACTGAGAGCCTGGTGTGAGCTCCACAGTATGGAGTGCACCTGCACACTCATGGCCAGATGTGTGCTCGATCACTCTCCTCCTCTCCTCAGTGCAGCACTAAATTAGCTTGTAGTAAAGTGTATGGATAAATTATCTTTCCTTATTTAGAAATAAGATGCTTTGTATGGTGTGGGGTATTGCAACCCTGTGCCCAACATAGAAGTATTCTGCTGTATAACAAAAAAGAGTCTGCAACTTTAAGATGAATCACCCACT
Source organism: Rattus norvegicus (assembly GCF_021556685.1). NCBI lineage: Eukaryota > Metazoa > Chordata > Mammalia > Rodentia > Muridae > Rattus > Rattus norvegicus. The sequence continues at coordinate 113,740,515 of NC_141542.1, forward strand.
TATTACTATCCTTATTTATTTAAAACTTAATAATAACCAATCCTCCACCTCCACTGAGGAGTGTGTGCATATGTGCACGTGTGTTCATCTGTGTGTGTTTGATAAGTACCTGTCAGCTGTGTGTTAGAGTGAAGAAATGTGAGGGGAAAAAAGGAGATTTGATTTGCCCTTTCAAAGTGAAGTTTATATATATATATATATATATATATATATATATATATATATATATATAACACAGATGAGAAAAAAGTTCATTTTGAAAGAAATTCATGTTGGGAAGAAAAGAGTTTGATGTCGAAGTTGGCTTAAATAATGGGACTCATCTATGAAACAATCATAGATACGATTGCGACATGTGACTACATCAGCTCTTTGCCACTCTGTCCTCTACAGATAATCTGTCTACCTCCTCCTCAGTGTACATCCCTACACATCTTCAAAGGCAAAAGTCATTACAATGCTAAATCCTACCTTGTATGACCTGACACAACCTTCCATCCCTGGCTCTAGGCTTTATGATTAAATTTCTCCAGTGATTTTCTTTGCTATTGTTAGCAAGGGCACGCTACAGATTTTCAGAACAATGCCAGAGCCATCACTGTTCCCTTCTAATAACACAAGAAAATATTGACTAACTTTTAGCTCTTTGTTTATTAGTCAGCTTATGTTTCTATTAAAAGAAAATAAAAGAGCAGTGAGCTCTCCAAGTTCCAGAGTAGGAACAATCTTTCTATCACCAATGCCATTTTATATAGCTACAGGAAGTGAGATAAATGCATGGCAGTTTTACGGACACACATTCTTTTGAAATTATCATAATTTTCACCATAAAGTTAAAAAGTAAAGACTTACTGTGCTTTTATTTTCAATTTCTTTGGCCCAAGTGGTGACTTTGATAAGTTACATAGCAAAGGATATCAGTATGTGTGTCAATATTCTCAGTGCACAGGTCACTCAGTAGGACTGCCAAGAGTCAATTTGAGAGGAAAATGGGCATAGCGTGCCTACCCCAGCATATTATCTTTACATTTTCCTGTTAACAGTTTCCTTCATGCCCGCCTCTCTATACCACCGGATCCTCGATGACCTGATGAGCCTTGCGAAGCCTTAATTTCCTCTTGCTCCTATCTACGAGGAAGTGAATCAAAGGAGACTTGGCATTCACCCCTGAGAGATATTAGCTTCTGTTATGGTGCAATAACAAATGAACTTTGATCCAGGAAGAACACAGAGTATTCTTTATTAAGGAAACAACTGTGCAGAAGATTAGAATGACGTAGAAGTTAAGATTGGTTTTAGCTATGAGGGCAGTGACATTCTAAAGGCGTTTCAAAGACATGCTCATACAATAGAAACACTCAAAGACAAGAAGTAATAGAATCAGCGGCAAGAGATACTTCAGTGGGTGATGGGCAAAGGCAAGGCTGCCTTCAGAAACTGGGAGCAGTGTCACAATGTTCTCCCACAACTGTGAACCCAGATGTTGGAAATCTGGGAACCTTGAGTCCAGCCATGACTCCAACCATAACCTAGATCCTTGAAGGAACTATAGTCCCGATCTTTGCCCAGCCTGGGGATTTTAGACACACATTCTTAAATGTGTGAATCAAACGACGTACAATTGCAAAGCAAGCCAACTCCACTGACACACCATTATCCGCAGTACCCAGACATTAGAGGGAACGTGGAGATGATGGTATTTATTTCATTAACATTGTATTATTTGAACTGATTCCTTGTAGTAGTGAACGAACGATGTCAGAGGGTATCCAGTGCTGGGGATGATTTATGACTGGAAAGAGGTGCCGGAAAAAAACAAAACAAAACAAAACAAACAAACAAAAAAAAAACCAGTTATCTGAACAGACACCAATTTAGCCTAAGCTTTGACACCAGTCTCCTTCCTGGGCTCTTAGTGCCACCATTGAAATTCAGCCACTTCGCTTTTGGATCATTTCTTCAATTATCTTATCTCTCCGACCTAATTAAAAGGTCCCTAGCTTACCCTACATCTAAGTGTCCAGAATCACCCCCGTAAGGCTAAAGGATTGCTTCATTTTATCCTTCTGGAATCAGAGCCAGGGCTCAAGTACAGTGGAGCTTTGAAGTCCGAATTAAGCTTTCTCAGACATGGCTCTGGTCTGTTCTCAGTCATAACGTAACCAACTGAACCCACTGACACCTTGTTGGACCAGCACAGACCTGCCCGCCTTCTCCTCACCCTGTTCTACTTAGAGTTCCCTTACCTCTTATTCCAATACCCTTGCAAATCCTACCATGTTGGAGGTCTAAGATCAATCTTCACCTACTGTAAGAGGACAGCCTTTTTACTAACCCTTACTTCTAAGGATCAGCTGCATCCTTCACAAGTAAAAGATTATCAATAAAAACGTTTAAAAAAATAACGAACTGAAGGAGATTGAACACGGTGCTTCGGCCATCACCTAAGATCATGTTTCAGCAGACTAAAATTGTATATTCACATGTTTGTTTGTTTGTTTATAGATGTTTTTTACAGTGAGGTTTTTTTTTTTTTAAGGTTACTTCTACATAGTTTTTAACTTGGGGTTCTCTTTTCAAAAACATCGCCTTCCTGTGACCTACGTGAGATTCTGGATTGAAGTTCTCACACCAACCAACTCCGGCTTCCCTGCTCCCCTAGCACCCGTTGTAGAACAACACCGCTTTAGAGCTGCTGATAGTATCAGATGTGACGGGCTCACTGTCCCCCGTGAGTTATTCAGAAGCAATTTCAACTCAGCAGAAATGAATTTCCCTTCCACGAAAAAGGCAAGTTTTGGCCATTTTTACTTTCTACGATATCGAAGACCAAATAGACGGATACAGAATATTTATCAAGAAATCTCTCCTCTGAAGGCCAAAGTGACCTAAATTCATAACTCGTTGCGGGATTCAAATGCAACCTGATATCTGGATGAAAGAACTGGAGGAGAATTAATATTAAACTGACCTTGAGCTCCCTCTATTTCAAATTTGAAAAGAAAAAAGCTTCAAATTGCAGATGTCCCCTGTGTGATTTCAGAGCATATTTTTTTCCTATCGCTTGACCAGGCACTCCACCTCAAAGGTTTTTATTTTAAGATGTCTCACCCTTTGTAACTCACTCAGTACTGCAATTCTTCACAACCTTAGGCATTCATCCGACCAGCACACAGAATGGCAGAGTGCGCACAGAGATTTCAGAGCCTCAGCCTGGCTTGCCCTGTCGCTGTGTTTGGCCAAAACAAACTGGAGATGTCAGGCCGTGACATTGTGCAATATTTAGGACGGGGATGACTCAGTTGAAATGGAAACATTATCTTCGTTCTGAGGCGAAAGGGCAGATCTGCAAGTGGATACTCTTCATGTAAACAATGAGGACAAAGCTATCCCACAGGGAAAATAAAAAGGACAGTTACACCTCATGGGTAATTTATCTCAGGAGTCTGCCCTTGAGTGTTTTCCCTATGACTGCCCTGTGATAATAAAGGCATTTAGTTGACTGACTCTCCTTCTGTTGAAGTAGCAACTATGTAGTGCTTTAATAGTCTTTGAAAATGGTTTTCAGGCATCTGGATCAAGATTTCCAAAGGCACTGTCATCAGTTACAACTTACTAGAAAGTTCAGTACAAGAAAGAAGTCAGGAGTGGGTGGGGGAGCACCGTCTTAGAGGCAAAGGAAGAGGGGATTGGATGGGGGTTTGCGGAGGGAAGACTAGGAAGGGGGGACAACATTTGACATGTAAATAAATAAAATAGTCAATTAAAAAAATAAAGAAGTCAGATCCTCTCCCTTCCTGTTTTTGAGGATATAAGAAATAAGAAAAATAATCATTAAGTTTGTCTGATGACCATATACCAACCAGACAGCAGACAGCCTGACCTTTGCCCTTGATTATTGGACTTGATAGATAGAAGGGTTAGCGAACACCCTAATACTTAATTAAAAAGGTAGGTCACCAACCCAAATTTACTTTAGCTTATTTTGCTCAGAGTCTGCCTTCTAAGACAAATGTGAACAGAGTCCGATGGTGTTCTTGAAATATCTTCTGCAACACGAGTGGGCAGGGCAGCCTTCCTACCCCCTGGCTCAGTACCACCGGGGCTTCTTCCTCACGGAGCCCCAAGGACAGGATGAGGTGAAGGCTCAAGACTTCAAGAATTAGAAACTGTACATCACTGATCTCAAAATGCCACCATCCATATGGAAACATAATATTGTGGCCCCAAAGCCTGCCTGATGCCCCAACTTTGCTCAAGTGCAGAAAGAAATCTGCCTCTTTGCAGATTAGCAAGTCAACAATCACCGACATTACCAGTTCTTCTTCATAATGAGAAAGTCAAGGCTCTCTTAACACTAGTGTGTGTGTGTGTGTGTGTGTGTGTGTGTGTGTGTGTGTGTGCGCGTGCGCGCGCGCGCACGCACGCACGAGTGTGTGAAAATTTTGTGAACTTATCTCTCTCCCCATTCTTCTGAAGAACTGGTATTACGAGGACGAAGAGCTGTGTTTTCTTGGTTTTGTTTGGTTTTGTATTTTGAGAGGCAAAGGACTGGTAAAAATATCAGGATTCAATAGAGCTCCAGCTGTCTTTTCAGATGCCGATGCCTGGGATCTATGACGAGCTTCTGGGTGAGTCTAACTGTAGCTTTCCATTGATGCTTTTGAAAAAGTTGAGAGGAGATGGAACAGGTTGCTTTGAAGGCTCTCTCAGGCATCTGAGTGCCGCAGTTCTACAGTGTGTTCTTCTGGCCAGTTTTTTGTTTTGTTTTGTTACTGTTGTTGCCGCCTTTGTGTTTTGTTTTGTGATGTCCTCCTTCCTTTCAGCATGTCATCAGGGTTGTCTCAAGAGCTTAGTTCTGTCATGGGAGGAAAAGAGGCACAGTATCTGAATTTCAGAAGGAAATTCTTTGTGCCATCTGTAAGAAGCAACTTGATGGACTCTCAATACTTGTTCAAATGGTTCAGTGTTTCACTTCAGGTCCCCAGTTTCTTCCGACTACATCCTTCACTAGGATCTTTGGACACATTGTTATCACAGAGACCAGCTGCTTAGTTAGACACAAGAGGAAACACACTTCCAGCCTCAAGCCCCTCCCTTCAATTCACTGTGCCAGTGTCGAAAGTTACTCTGTGTCATTTTTTTTTCCCAAAGAGAAGCGTTGACAGTGCTACCTCAGGCATAACGTAAGCTGTCCACAAGTAATTGATGAATAACTGAATGCGTGTAAAACTCCCTAAAGAGTAGCCCTTTTAAAGGTGAACAAAGGCACTGGTCAGTCTGGGAAGACTGGGAAGAATATCATTTGGGAAAAAAATTCTTATAAATTGTGACTTGAACATTGATTTTGTAAAAGGAACGTTGCAAAGAAAAAGCAGAAGGCTGTGGACGAACAAATGTACAGGAGGCCAAGGAGGGGTTTATTCCTATCCGGAAACGTCCCTTTGCAAGGAAAAGCCCTCTTAACGCTGTATAAGTAGTTCTAACAGAGCATCTCCGCAGGTACGAGCTCATCCAATCACCTACTGCCTGCCTAACACCCTTTCATACAGGAAGTGGCTGCCTGTGTCACTGCCAACAGGGGCTTCAGAGTGGAAAGTGCCTAAGCCTGTGAGCTTGGGATTCTCAAGCGAGCAATCACCTAACTTAATTAATGGACTTTATGTTGTATCATCTTCAGTACTCATTTTCTTCTTTTGTTGATTAGTTCTCATTTTCCTTCCAGCATTTACAAGACATGTGTTTCTAACGACTGCAAACTGTAACTTTGAAAACTAACTGTGAGTAAGCTGCGCCACCTACCGGGCGTCGTCTAAATTACACAGAAGGGTTTATGGAAGGAAGATAGACTTGGAGACAGATGGGTGATCTTTAAGATTCTGGTGGCAGGCTGGTACAAGCACTCTGGAGATCAGCCTGGCAGTTCCTCAGAAAACTGGACATAGCACTACCTGAGAACCCAGCGATACCACTCTTGGGCATATACCCAGAAGATGCTCTAACACGTGCTCCACTATGTTCACAGAAGCCTTATTTATAATAGCCAGAAGTTGAAAAGAACCCAAATGTCCTTCAACAGAGGCACAGATACAGAAAATGTGGTACATTTACAGAATGGAGTACTATCCATCTATTAAAAACAATGACTACATGAAATTCTTAGGCAAATGGATGGAACTAGAAAATATCCTGAGTGAAGTAACCCAGTCACAAAAGAACACACATGGTGTGCACCCACTGATAAGTGGATATTATCCAAAAAGCTTGGAATACCGGAGATACAATTCACAAACCACATGAAGCTCAAGAAGAAGAAAGACCAAAGCGTGGATGCTTCAGTCCTTCTTAGAAAGGGGAACAAAATCACTTACAGGAGGAAATTCGAAGACATCGTGTGGAGCAGAGACTGAAGGAAAGGTCATCCAGAGACTGCCCCACCTGGGGATCCATCCCATATGCAGCCACCAAACACAGACAATATTGTGGATGCCAAGATGTACTTGCTGACAGGAGCCAGATATAGCTGTCTCCTGAGGGGCTGTGCCAGAGCCTGGTCAATACAGAGGTGGATGCTTGCAGCCAGCCATTGGACTGAGAACAGGGTCCCCAATGGAGGAGTTAGAGAAAGGACTGAAGGAGCTGAAGGAGTTTGCAACCCCATAGGAAGAACAATATCAACCAACCAGATACCCCAGAGCTCCCAGGGACTAAACCACCAACCAGTGAATATGTGTGGAAGGGACCCATGATTCCAGCCACATATTCGACAGAGGATGGCATTGCCCAGCATCAATAGGAGGAAAAGCCCTTGGTCCTGTGAAAGCTCGTTTCCCCAGTGTAGGGGAGTGCCAGGGCATTGAGGTGGGAGTGGGAGCCTCCTTATAGAAGGAGGGGGAGAGGGCAGGGGTATGGAAGAGGGGGAAAGGGGATAGCATTTGAAAATGTAAATACATAAAATTTCCAATAAAAAATGGAAAGAAGAAAACCAAAACCCAAAACAAAAACAAAAAACAAAACAAACAAACAAAAAAGATTAAAGAGCTTGTCTTTGTGCCCTCTGATGAGTGTGAAGTCTATATTGTGGGATATTAGGACAGCAATGTCTGCTTGCTTCTTGATCCCACTCGCTTGGAACAGTTCTGTCCATTCTCTTAGATGGCGTGAATCTTTAAAGCCAAGATAACTTTCTTGTAGACAACAAGTAGACATCACATGTTTGGACATGGGACTCAGAGTCTAAGCTGGAGCCATCTATCCTGCTTCAGTGGTACCAGGAAATACTATATAAGCTGCCAGTGGAGGGAGAGCGGGTTTCTGGACGGGGAAATGGAGAAAGGGGATAACAATTAAAATGTAAATATCCCCTCCCCCCAAAAAGAGAGATTTTGGAACCCCGTGAAGGCTTGATGCCTCAGCATAGGGGAATGCCAGCCCTGTGGGACAGAAGTGGGTGGGGGGAGCACCCTCGTGGAGGCAGGGACAGGGGGATGGAATGGGGGTTTTCGGAGGGGAAACCGGGAAGGGGAATAACATTTTTCTGTTTGGGGTGTTAAATTTTTTTTTTCAGAATGAAAATGTATTTTCGGTTAAAAAAAGATTCTGGAGCACATACACATCTTCAAACCCACCTGTTTCCTTTTTCTGAATGGCTATTTCCCCACTGTGCATTTCTTTGGCTTATTTCTGTGAGTTCAGAAAATGATGAACTCAATTTTTACAGCAGAGTTTTCTCACCTTCTTGTAGACTTAGACCTTTCTTGCAAGCTCAATTTCTTCTTCTTTTTAATTTTATTTTTCCTGGATATTTTATGTATTTACATTTTAAATGTTATCCCCTTTCCTCCTCTCCCATCCCCCTACTCTACCGCCCCCCCCTGCCCCGCTTCCATGACGATGCTCCCACTCCCACCCACCCACTCCCACCTCCACGCTCTGGCATTCCCCTACACTGGGGAAAGGAGCCTTCACAAGACCTAGGGCTTCTCCTCCTATTGATGCCAGACAATGCCATCCTCTGCTACATATGCGGCTGGAGCCATGGGTCCCTCGTGTGTACTCTTTGGTTGGTGGTTTAGTCCCTGAGAGCTCTGGTGGGGTCTGCTTGGTTGATATTGTTATTCTTCCTATGGGGTTGCAAACCCCTTGGGCTCCTTCAATCCTTTTCTAACGTTTCCATTGCTGTCCCCGGGCTGAGTCCAATGGTTAGCTGCAACCGTTCTCATCTGTATCAGTAGGGTTCTGGAGAGACTCTCAGGAGACACCCATATCTGGCAAGCCCAACTTTTAAAACTGAACTGAACGTTGGGATTGGAGACTCAAGTAAGTTTCCAGCTATATAAAAGCAAACTTTGGCAGGGAACTCAAACATGAGAATGAGTCCGGGAGTTTCTAGCAGGGTCTGCGCCATTGCACCTGCGACTTCCTTGCAGTTTTGGCTTTGAGCATGGATGAACACGGTGTTCTACGCACGCCACCACACCGTCTAGGGCCAGCAAACACTGCCCCAGCACCCCGGCCTTCGATTTGAGAATATCGTGTGTTAGAAGTTGCTGTGTATTTGCTACAAGCACGGAGGTTTCTGATCTCACACAAATCGAAGGATATAGTTAAAACATTTTTTGATAAATATTTTAAACCCTCATTCCTCAGGTATCAAGTTTTATATTTAGAATTGTGTTAGACATTTATGACTTAAAATTTTCTTTGTTTCAGTTGCTGACTTGAATTTTACTAGAAAACGACAGCCGAGTTTGGACTTGTGATTAAGACACAATTTCCAATAATTCTGAAATGGCCCTAAACGTATTTTTTTTTTGCCATTTTGAACTTTTATTCATATAAAACAACAATTTCATCACTCATCATTTCAAACTCAAGATGTCAGTCAATTCAGAAAAAAATGAAGGGGTTATATACACAGGTCCATGAAATATTCAATTATTTTTTCTTTTCCTGTCCCTCTCTCCCTCCCTCCTTCCCTTCTTCATTCTTTCCTTCTTTCCTTCTTTCCTTCTTTCCTTCCTTCCTTCCTTCCTTCCTTCCTTCCTTCCTTCCTTCTTTCCTTCCTTCCTCCCTTTCTTCCTTTACTAATCCTGGGTCTCACCATGTAAATCTGGCTGCCCTAACCCTAGGTCTCACTAGATAAACCAGGTGGGCTCGAACTAACAAAGATCCAGGTGCCTCTGCCTCCCCAGTGCTGAGATTAAAGGAGAACACCAGGCTCACTAAGACTGGAAACATTTTAGGTAAAAGTAAAGGCTCATATCCATCTTTTTGGTGTAAATATTTGCTTTCATATTTAGCAAACAGCATAATTATCTCTATACTAAGAAATTGTTTTAGAATTGATTCTCCATGATTTACCCTCAGTAAGTGTTTGGTCTGTATATCTATTTAATGTATTTTCCAACCTAGAGTACCATAAAAATTTTGGGAGATCTTATTGTTTAAGAAGCCCTGTACTGAAGGATGCCGTCAAGATATGTGAGCAGGTGACCTGAGACAGAGAGAGCTGAGATTTGGAGGAGAGGCACAGCCTTGAGATATGACCTTGGAGGGTTTTAGGTCAGGGCATATGGTCTCCAAAGACAATTTATTTTTGAGTAGGCACAAAATTGGAACCAAAGCTCTAGGACGTCTTAGAAAAGCAAATCTGAATTTACTTCAATCTGACATAGTTACTTATGAGACAAACACAGGGAGTTTACTGAGAACGGGGTAAAATGGAAAGAGAAGATGAGTTCTAGTCCAACATTTGAAACTATGTCTCATACCCTGCAGTAAGTGGTTTACTCGTTAACTTAACCCATATGGAACACTTATCAGGAAAACACGATGTCCTATTACACACTGGTGGCTCGCAGCTTTTCTTCCTCTCCATCGTTCCTGGATCAGTTGAGCGTGCTTCTAACTCCAGCCCACGTCTGTGTTGCTCAAGCTTGTGATTACAGGGGGTGTTGGTTTACAGTGAGAAAATAGGTGAGAGATAGCTCTTTCAAAATCTTTGAATCATTAAAAAGGATAAATTTCTACTGCTTAGAAATGTTTATTCAAGGGAATTCATGCCTTTCACACAGGGAGGAAGCAAAGGCAAAAAATGAAAACAAAAAACAGAAAACAAAAACACAGAGAAGCCAAGCCAAGGGAAGGCCATTCAGAAGGACAGATCCACCCACCTACTAAGGGTGCATTTCCCGGGCAGCTACATAGGAGTGATGTCTCACTCAGCTGACTGTGAACTCTTGACTGCTCTTGCTTCCCTCACAATTTACTGATGCAGCCTCTGCCCTTTGCCGGAAACTTCCACCTGGGTTTGGTCCTTGGCATTTTCCTACACACCTACACTGGGGTCTGGTTGGTCTCGTGGCACAGAACATCATCTACCTGTTCATACGACTAACCCAAGAGACTCTCACTCTAGATCTCAATCTCAGAGCTCCAGAGCCATCACCATCACCTTCTCATCAGATATCTAATAGTCATATTTAGGGTGACAAATAGAAATCTCACGTATCTATGGAAACCAACTGCTTCCTCCCACAGTCCGGCCAAGCCCATTGGCACTGGTTTTCCTCTGATGAATTTCAGCATTAGGCCCAACTGCTCTATGTTTTTCTGGCAACTGATAGTTAACCCAGAACTGGGACACAAATTCTTCATTGTATGATTGTGGGCTGCAAAGCCAGCCTGACCTTTCGAGCCCACACTGCTCCATTTTTCTGCTCTGCCCACATCTGGTTATTTAACTTGATAGATTTGGAAAGTACATGGACATGTAGCTTAGTGGCAGAGGACTTGGCTAGCAGGCACAAGGTCCCTGACTGGATCCACAGAACGGGGGCATAAAAGAACATGGTAAAAGAATCAATTGTGATTCACTTTGCTTTGATGCAAGAAAATACAAACGAACGAGCCTCTGTTGCAAGAGATATTTAAGACACACAGATAAAACAATCAGATTCCATGCGCTAAATTTTGCTTCCTCTTCAAAAGAAACTCTCTTCTCATCCTGTGCCATGACACGGTCCAACTACTCCTCCAGCAGGGTGAATAGCATCGGTTTTGAGTCTAGAATTTTAAGCAAAACAGTGTCTTCTCTCTTTAAGCATCCAAATCCTCGTGTGTGCCATGCCTTCTAGTCCTACACACACACACACACCCACATTCGGTTTTGTGCATAGAGATTCGTAGGACGCAACAAACAGTGGCTTCTTTTGTGTGACACACAAGGATTGTCCCCATTTGTTTTGAGCCTGTTTGAAAATTCAGTCCTATCTTTTAGGTAGTCATATCTTCTGCTGTGGCTGATGGGCTAGATGCAATCCACTTTTTAAAGATGTGATCGATTATATCTGTTATTCCCCTTCTTTTGCACCTCCATTTTCTTTCTCTCTGCTTGATTCTTGTACCACATGACATCATCTACATTTAAACTGATATAGGACAACTTAAATTTTATGACGAAAACGGCTCTGCCCTGGTACCAACTGCCATCTCAGGTTTGCTGATACTCTGTCTAATCACATCAGACTCGATTGGTATCAATCTGACTGCTAGAAAAGAAAGGAGGGAAAGGCTTGAGTATATAAATGTTCTTTGAATATCTCATGGAGCGAGGAAGACGACGACGATAAATGAAGGCAAAGTCTAGCAGAAATTAGCTTAACAAGGGGATCGCGTCCATCTAACAAGGCTGGGAAAGGAGCAGAGCACTCACGCAGTTGACAGCCTATCGAAGAGGTGGTATTTGAGAGGAGGTGGTACTCCCAAGAGTAGAGGGGCAACACAAAGGAGACTCCATGGGCTGGGGAGTTGAAGGTGGTCGGTAAGAAGGTGGGGGGTGCTACAAGAAGACTGGCCATGGGAAAGAGGACATTATGAAATTCTCAAAGAATTGATAGAAAATATATTTTAGAGATGACTTAAAAAAGAGGTGGTCCTGGTGAATAAGGCTCTAAGGCAGACCTTTAATGGATGACCCTGGAAGCAAGGGTACTGTGTCAAAGGCTCACATGGACTGAATGGGAATCTCCAGCACTCTTTCCTTGTACATGACTGAAACCAAATTGCATAGAATACAAAAGATAGAAAGACTTGGGGAGAATCTAGATAAGGAAATGAATAGACACAGAGGTTAAGATGACGGTGATTAGCATGTTCAAAAGGAAATAAAGGCCAGATTGATAACCGCACTATAAACAAGAGTCTGTGGATGAGAATTAAATGGGAAATAAAGTCGAGAAGGAAGGTTTAAATGAAGAACTCTGAGGAGCAACTAAGCTATTAACTATAGCTTGGAAGAGAGCCAACGGTGTGCACAGCTCTCAGAGGCTGTTCCTTTGGATTTTCTTGTTTCTGTGGATAAGTTAACTTCTTAGTGTCACTGAGGAGAGACTACTCAAAATATTCCTTAAAGAAATAGTGACCAGATTGAAGACTCTGTAACCAATTTAAAGATCAGAAAGTAGTAAGGAAAGCTAAAGTAACTGATGGTCACTCAGTAAACAGTGCTGTAACAGAAGGAGAATGATCCGAGGTCACCTGTTTGAAGATCCAGGAAAGAAAGAATTATAGGAGAATGTGGTGAGAATATAGTTAAAAATGGAGTGCATAGAGTCTTAAGCATATAAAAGAATGTTAACAACGTCTCATAGGTTTATAATATGTATATAGCAAAAACCCATGGCACTGCGAACATATTACATAAGACATGGTTAAATTAAATGCCAACATGCCCAATAAATAGTACACATACTCTCAGAAAGCATAGTACTGTTTTTATGTTAGGCTTTACTAGTTTACACACTGCATGACCATCTTTTAGATAGGCAGGAAAATAATATAATAAAACTAATTTGCTGAAAGGAAGAGAATGAAGAGAACTATTAGGAAGCATCTACTCTACTGTACAATGTAGAAGACATCCATCACTTTGCCCCAAAGCAGTCTGGGTAACGTCGAGTGGGTTCGGTAAGAGCCGATCCATTAACGTGAGTTAACAGTTGAAGATAGTGTTCCAAGTCCAGGCTTTTAGAAAGTTTTACGGTGGAAGAGATGAGTCGAGAATAGCGGAATGATGGCTGAAGAACGTTTATTCAGTTTATAATTAGTGCCGTTACAAATAGAATTGAATTTTAGAATGCTATTATTATGTTTCTTCTTGTCTTCCTCTTCTGTTCTTTCACCTTGTCTGGGAATGCATCATATTCCTTCCTGAAACTACAATCTTGTCTTATTTGATGACACATTTTCCCCTGGGCTTTGCTTCTCTTTCTTTGAAGTTGCCTTGCCTACTCCTAAAGATGGCTCCCTTAACACCTTTATCAACTAATATAGCTGAATACATCTACCACCTACCATTTTATATACATTGAATATATATATATTCATATATATTCACATATATTCAATATATATAGAGAGCTCCCTAGCTGTAACCTTGAATACCCTACCAAGGCAGGCCAATCACACTGCCAATCAAAATAATACATCGGTTCAACCCAAACTTCAGCTCATTTGATCTGCTCTTATTTCAGTGAATTATTAGAATTTTACCTCACCAATCATTCTTTCCAGGAAACTCCGAGCCATCTATCTGTACGTCTGTGCTGTAAACTAAATATCCGTGTCTCTTGGGTTCATATGATGAAATCTAATCCTTACTGAGAAGGAATTTGGAGATAGGATTCCTGAAAGATTAAGTCGTAAGAGCGATCCCCTCAAGAAGGAGGTTAGGGTGTATTAAGCAGCAAAGACTCTCTTTGTCCATGAGAAGACACAGTGAGAAGACAGCCCTGAAACAAGCAGGAATGGGTCCTCTGCAGGCCTGGATTCTAGTGATTTGCTTTAGGGTTTAGTAGCCCCCACCGCGTGAAAAAATACTAGTCTGCAACTTATAGGGTTCCAGTTGGTGGTATTAGGTAAAATGGCTTACCATTCTGCCTATCACCCCATCTTGTCTCCACCCAATCAGGACTGCCATTGCCTGTTGCCTTGGCTGTTCCCCTCCCACTCTCTCATCCCCTAACTCATTTACAGCACAGCAGGTGGAGGAACCCTGAGAGCATCCCACCACCTGGGCTATTTTCTGGGTTTCTGTTTCCTTCAAAAGGACTCCCCAAAGCCACTGTTTTCATCCCTGGTCCCTGTGTGGCTGCCTCCCTTCTCTGCTCTCCCCCTTGGGCCCCGGCTGTAGGGGCAGGAGAGATTTTTAAGTTTCTGCAATGCAACATACCCTTTCTTTTTCTTATTCCCTCTCTCTCTCCCTCTCTTACTCTCTTCCATTTCTTTCTTCTTTCCCTTCCCTTCTCCCTTCCTTCCTTCCTTCCTCCCTCCCTCCCTCCCTCCCTCCCTCCCTTCCTCCCCTCCTTCCTTTTTAAATACAGCTTAGAGATCTCATATATCTTGGTTTTGGTCTGGATAATAAATGGCTATCACAACTTTTGGCTAGTTAGCTGGCTAACTTTTACTCAACTCTTGGGTCTCAG